>NW_027883739.1:0-1658 GCF_054177405.1 Leptonychotes weddellii | reverse complement strand
GGTTCAGGAGGTTTTAAAAACAGAGAGTCCCAAGATGCTCCCTTGGTAAAGGTTTCTTTAAAAAAAAAAAATTGTGTGAATGGTGACAGCCTGACACCCATTTCGCTCTAGGACAACACGGGACAACGCTAAACCAACACACATGGCATGCCACTGGGATGAGTGTCGTGGTCACCATGGGTGGGGGTGCCCGGAAGTGCGAGAGGGCCATCCTGCTAAGTGAGGCTACGTCTAGACAGTTTATCCTTCACCCATTTTTCTGCACAGCATCCTGAGGTAAATCAATTTTAAATGTTTTGTTTTCAGTAAACCAGCTATGACAATTTATACTAACAAATTGAACTAGAACCCATTTGAAGAAGTTTTAAATTTGTTTTTTTCATTTTTTGTTTTTAATACAAGTGCCTGACTGTGCTCAGTTGTCAAGCTGCATGCATGAAAAACTGACCAGCCCAAACAGTGTATTAATCATGAGCAAATGGAACTGCAAGGAGTCCATTAGGTGCTTCCTTATCATTAAGGTAGTACAAGTATTTATATCGTAAAACTGATGTGTAGCTTGATCTTTACTGGATAGGACCACCAACCAATACATGCAGATTTTGTGTGTGTGGACAGAAGGTACTTCTGACATTCAGTTTTGCTATATAGAAACAGAATGAGTAAATGAATTTTTTTTTTTTTTTGCAAGAGGTAAGTAAAAGATTCTATTTGATTCTTCTAGAAGGGGGGAAAGGAGTTGAAAATAGGCCTTCATTTTGCAGTCATCATCTGTACGAATTCTTCATAGTTGACTTGCTCATCTCCATCAATATCTGCTCCTCTGATCATTTCATCTACTTCTTCATCTGCTAGTTTTTCTCCTAAGTTGGTCATGACGTGACGTAGCTCCGCCGCGCTGACGTAACCGTTGCCATCCTTGTCGAAGACTCGGAATGCCTCGGGAATTTCTTCTTCACTGTCTGTATCTTTCATTTTTCTAGCCATCATAGTCAAAAATTCTGGGAAGTCAATGGTGCCATTTCCGTCAGCATCCGCCTCGATCATATCCTGCAATTCGGCTTCTGTTGGGTTCTGGCCCAGTGACCTCATGACAGTTCCAAGTTCCTTTTCTGTGATGGTGCCATCGCCTCTTTGTCAAATAGGGAGAAAGCTTCCTTGATCTCAGCAATCTCTTCTTCGGTCAGCTGATCAGCTTTGGTGCGAGCGAAGGGAAGAAGAGCAGAGGGAGCGGGGGTGGGGGCAGCGCAGGGGCTGTGAGGGCGGGGCGTTTCCGCTGCTGCTGCTAAGGCGCGCGATGTGCGCTCAGTGCTGTGCCGCTGCCGCCCCTCCCTCCCCCGACTGCGAGTAAGCAAGCCGCGCCCGCGAGGCTCCCAGCACCACTGCCGAAGGCTCACTCTCACCTTCTGAATGCTAGTGCTTGCATTTTCACTTTATCCAACACACTCTGCTCATCATGGCTCACATGCTACCGTTTCACCTTCTCGTTCCAAACCTTTAACCGTGTTTCTTCCCAAGGCTCACTCTTGCCCTGACATCACTTCACAAGGTAGAGTGTCTCCTAAGTATGCATGATAGAAGGGTCTAGAAGAGCATCCTGTACATTTAATGCCCAAGACCCATGGGCTTCTGTGCTTTGTCAAAAGTCCCGCACAAAA
>NW_027883738.1:0-13055 GCF_054177405.1 Leptonychotes weddellii | reverse complement strand
AAAAAAAAAAAAAAAAAAAAGAAGTCCTTATACTACCCAAATCACTTTATCTCCACTCGAAATGAGCAACTGTTTCAACCTGGTACCTAAAAGTCAGTAAATTTAGCAGCTAAAAGATAACCAGAGCACATACAATTTAACTTTTTAAAAATCTGTTTATATGAATTTTTAAAATTGTTTACTTCTACAAAGTTATTCAAACAAACTTGACTGAGACAAAAATAAACCTAGACACTAATATCTCTGACCATACTGAAGTCTATGATGCACTATGTACTATACTAAGTATTTTTAGATTAAGCAGGTATTAAAATTCCCATCTTATAGATGAAAAAATGAGGCTCGGAAAAAAATAACTTGCCCAAAACCATACAACCAGTAGACAACAAAACACAGATCAAATCTCCAGAGGTCTAAAACTTAAGTTCTTTCCACAAGATACAATATTAGTCCCAATCATAAAGCTATCCTTCCAATCCAACAGAGTAAATTGTCAGAAAGAATGCTTGCTCTCAAGCGACAGTTCTCACCAAGGATCAGTTCTCTGCCTCCCCCCCAGGAACTAATGGGCAAGGACATTTTTGGTTGTTACCACTGCAGAAGTGCTACTGACATCTAGTGGGTAAAAGCCAGGGATCCAGCTAAACATCCTACATTGCACAGGACAGCAGCCACAGAAAAAATCATCTAGCCCAAAATGTCAATAGGGCTGTGGTTGAGAAACGCTACTCTAAAGAAGTGTTTTTCAAACACATTTAACGATGACCTTTAGTCTGAAATACAGTGCAACCCAGACACACACATCACAGCTACTTCAAACAAATTTCAGGAAACAATATTTCCCTCTCTACCCTGTGATGTACTCTAATATTTACTCTTCCATTTCATTTTTTAAACCCTGTTTCTGACCCACAAAATTGATTTCATGACCCACTAAAGGATTATAGGACACACTATGAAAAACACTCTGCTACAGGATATAAAAGTTCCTAAATGACCTATAAACTTGTATACTCTAATGGTTGGCAAACTCAAAAATGAACCTATATATAACAGGACACATAACAAATAGTAACAACCAGTGATATGGTATCTCCTGTATTTTAAAAAGATTTATAACTAACTTTCTGTCTCAGACACTCTACAACCTAAAATCTTACAGCCTGGCTTCAAACTGACTCAAAAAATTGTGCGACTTGAAGACTAAATAGATTAAACAGATATGAAAAATAGTACAACAAAAACCCAAACACTACTGCCCCAAATAAATTTTACTTTTTATCTACTCAGCCAAACAATGCTTTGATTCAATCAAGGAAGGTTTATACTCAGTAAAGAAACCTCAATTAACTGTCTGGTCAAACTAACTATACAGATAGAAAAAAACTATGGCCCAAAGGTGAAATGTTCTGTATAAAATCATGTAACAAGTAATAAGCAGCAGAACCAGTAAAGTAATACAAAAAAACATGGGCTTCAGAAGTGGGGGGGGATCCTATAATTAAAATTCAGGCTCTCTTAATTACTAGTTGAGTTGGGTAAGTGACTTAACAAGTAAGTCTGTTTCCCCATCTTTAAATGATGGATAATACTTGTCTCATGGGGCTCTTGTGAGGATTAAAAGAAATAACGTAAGCATGTAGTAAGAACTCATTAAATTCCCTTTTCCTTCCTCTCCTAGTTTTCAATTCAGTATTCTAATAAACCAACCTTCCCAATGCCTGTCAACAAGAGTTTCTGTAAGTATGCAGAAAGAGGAAAAAAAGGAAAACTAAAGTCTTCATAAAGCTATACTTGTTCAATTTTTTAAAATAATCTATTCCAATTATTATGAGCTTATTTCCCTCCTAAACCTCTGTCATAAAATGTCCTTTATTTATAAAATGATAGCCAAGGGGCGCCTGGGTGGCTCAGTCATTAAGCGTCTGCCTTCGGCTCAGGTCATGATCCCAGGGTCCTGGGATCGAGCCCCGCGTCGGGTTCCCTGCTCTGCGGGAAGCCTGCTTCTCCCTCTCCCACTCCCCCTGCTTGTGTTCCCTCTCTCGCTGTCTCTCTCTCTGTCAAATAAATAAAGTCTTTAAAAAAAAAAAAAAAAATGATAGCCAAATGGCACTTTTAATATCCTTACCTGAAAAACTTGGGCACTCCATAAAAGCCTCCACCACTTCAAACTTTTATAACTGGCTTATATATAAGTCTAGGAATCTCTGTATTATACACATCCTTAAAACCACCACCTACTTTATTCTCAGAACTCAGCTCAAGATCGTTAAGACCACTCCTGACACTTTAATGTACAGCTAACTGTACACTTCCCTCCGTCCCACTATACTGCATTTGGATTTCCACCTTAGCACAAATACAAGATTGTAAATTCCACATCTCGCATCGCCAATGCAAGCTACTGATACAACACAGGGCCGACAAACACTATAGACTCCACACTTACTGGCAGAATTAATTTTGAGGACAAGAGGAAAGACTGAAGAATTGGAGTAAACTGGAAAAAGGATGTCATCCAATGAAATGTTCATTAAAATCATCCCAATTTGGAAGGTCAGTGAATTAGAAAAAGATTTCATAACAGACGGTTAACCAAAGAAATTTTTCAGAAACTACTCTGGTTTCATACAAAGAAAATTAAACTAGAAATCAAGATCCTGACTTGGGTTTCCATCTGGATCTATAACTAACTGCTGATGTAAACTGGGTCTAGCTAATCTAGGCCTACAAGTCCCCAGCTAATAAACTGAAATACCCCTTCCTTTACCTACCTCAAAGGACTGTTCGGATAACAGTGAAAAATCTTTCCATAAAGCTTTATATAAGACGAAATCCGAGAGCAAAGGATTAAATTAGGTATTACACAGCAATATTTAAAATGGCCTACAAGAGGGGCGCCTGGGTGGCTCAATCGTTGAGCATCTGCCTTCAGCTCGGTTCATGATCCCAGGGTCCTGGGATTGAGCCCCACATCCGGCTCCCTGCTCCACAGGAAGCCTGCTTCTCCCTGTCCCACTCCCCCTGCTTGTGTTCCCTCTCTCACTGTGTCTCTGTCTGTCAAATAAACAAATAAATAAATCTTTAAAAAAACATTAAATTAAAAAAATAAAATGGCCTACAAGAATAAATTATTCTAAGTAAACTAATCTAAGCATATAAATGATTGAGCTGATGCTAGTAAATACATGGATGCTTCTAAAATATATTGTACTTGAAAAGTTTGATACTGGAAAGAAAACTGACCACTTTACAATTACTGGACATTCAGAGTCAACACTTAGAATAAAGTGAAAAAACATACCTTGTATCTTTTTAGTTTGAATACCAAAACTAGTTCTCATTTTATAAAGTTCTACTGTAGGCTATTTGGGTTGAATATCCATGGTCTTTACAACCGAAAGATGGTGAAGGCAAAACTTGAGATGACAAATGAATTAAAAAAATAGTCCTTTAAGATTATTCAGCCAGCATTTAACACTTATTTCTCCACCCTAGCTCCCAAAGGACATCCTAGGAGAGATTTCCACAAGCTATTAGTATCAAGAAGAAATCTGGATGTAAAATTCCTATACATTTTCTTTTTCCCCTAAATCACCTTGGTCTCTGATCCACAGTTTGAAAAACTGGACTTTTAATCTCCTTGATGAATATATACAACAACCTCATTAACTATAATTAAGAATTAGTGATAATTAAGAATTAGTGATAATTTTGACTTATGCTATGTCAAACTGAAATTGCTTTCTTAATTACTGCAAGAGGAAACATTTACTAAAAAGAAGACTCAGGTATTGTTTTTATTTTTTTATTTTTATATTTTTATTTATTTATTTGACAGAGAGAGAGACCGCAAGAAAGGGAACACAAGCAGGGGGAGTGAGAGGGAGAAGCAGGCCTCCCATTGAGCAGGGAGCCAGACATGGGGCTCGATCCCAAAACCCTGGGATCATGACCTGAGCCGAAGGCAGACGCTTAACGCTTAACGACTGAGCCACCCAGGCATCCCAGGTTTTGTTTTTTAAAATGGCACTGTATGAGGCTGGTTAGTCTATCACATAACTAAATAAAAGGGTGACACTTAACTATTATGGAAGAGTCACAATCATTTGATGAAAGTCACAAACTCCCTAGGAAAGTGTACACATACACAAAAATTTCTGTAACAATTTCAGGTGCTCTCCAGGCTAAACTGCAGAGAGGACCTCCCATTCCATCAGTCCTCACTAACTTTACCTTTTCAATTTTGAGAAAGTAAAAACCCTCCCATTTTTTAATTTCCTGCAATTAATAAATACTGTCAGAATAACTAAGTTCAAAAGCCAGAGGAGGTAAAAACACTACAGCAATCTAACTCAAAAAATTCAGGGTTACACAGCTTAACGTATGGCTTACCCATTCCTTATGCTTCTCCTGGATAAATGGCTCTCACCCTTGGCTGCACACTGGACTCACCTCAGGAACTTTAAATTATACTTGATGTCTAGGTCCCACCCTGAGAGAGGCTGATTTTCAGTGGTTTGGGCATCGGGATTTTTAACAGCCTTTAGGATGATTCTAGTCAGCAACCAAGGTTGAGAATCACTGCCCTGGACTGTCCTGTTTAAACCTGTATCTGAATCAGGTCTTTTTTAATTTTCAAAATGGAGGGAGGAAAAGGATGGTTCTGAGTGCGTTTTAAAGTGTTGGTTTTGAATGTGGCCTAGCACTGAACACTCTGGGCATCCTCCAACTGCCTCCCTGGGCTGTAAGAACCCCTCTTTTCGCTCAGCAGTGGTTCTGCTTAATGTTGTGTAATTTCTGAAAATTCATCAAAGATGATTTCTATACTTGAACAACAGTTGTTTAAATGTTTTTTATTTGGCTCTGTTCTACACGAAACAGGAGTGCCTGAAGTTTTCAGGATATATATGTGGACTTCCCCCAACGTAAAACTGATAAAAATGTGGACGGCTTAATATTGTTTTAAAATCATTAAAAAGGCCCTGCACCATCTCCAGAAAAGTGCTTTTTCAGTTAATGCTGCACCAATTAACAGTCCAAAAAGGTTCTCACAGTTAAACCAACTTTTTCCGAGGTCCCTTTTATTCAGGTCCACGTTAAGAATTCCAACAGAGAACAGCGGTCTTATAACAAAATTTGCATCGAGTAAATAAATGCTCCAAGACAAAGTTGCAAGGAAAAAGATAACCATAAATGAAAGTGAAGCTTCTCCAGTCCCTAGACCAAGAAACCTGGGTTTTCGTCCAAATGAAGCCAGTGAAAACCTGGGGCGTAAAACGAGCTGGGTTGGGGGAAGCTGCCCGTTGAGCTGAGCCAGGAAACAAGCTAGAGGTTCGGAGGGATGGATGGGTGTTTGCAAAGAGACTCGGGAGCCCCCAAACCAGCCAGGAGCAGGATGAGGGGCGGTGGTGCTGGGGGAGGAGGAGGACAGCTGCAGAAACGGCCCGCCCCAGGCGGATAAGAAGCCCAGCGCAGGTAGCCGGCCCGGGGTCCCCGAAGGTCGGTGGGGCGCCAAGGAGCCCCTCTCCCTAAGGGGGCGGGGGCAGGGGCGGGAGGCCCAGCGCGGCCGCAGGGAGCGGGGCCCGCCGCCAGGGGCACGCAGCCGGGCAAAAGCCGCGCCGCGGGCCCCGAGGGCACGTCCGAGGCCACCGGCCGGGTGGGAGCGCGGGCTCCCCCGAGAAGGTGCGGGGGAGCGAGCGCAGCGCTGACAGCTGCGCAGGCGGCAATCCGCGCGGCGCGGCCCCGGGGGCTACGGGCGCGGCGCAGGCCAGGCCGCCCGGGGACCGGCCCGCTCCTCCTCTCGGCTCGCGCTGCCCGGAGCGAGAGGCCCCGCACACCGTTACCTTGTCGCAGTAGAGCCCCACCAGCTGCTTCATCCGCCAGTGTGGGGCGGTGAAGACGTCCACTTCCTCGGGGAAGGGCGCCATCGCCACTGCCTCAGCCTCTGCCTCAGCAGCCGCGGCCGCCGCCTCTCCATAGACACCCTCGCCGCGGGGCAGAGGCGGCGCGCCCCCCTGCGCATGCGCCCGCCCCGTCGGCGCGCGCGCCCGGCCTACTCCGCCAGCCCCGACGCGGGGCCGCGCGGGCCGCCGCCATGCGGTCCCTGAGGCCCACGTGACCGGGCTCGCGGCGGCGCTCTCACCTACCTCCTCCGCTTCTTCCGTTCCTTGGCCCCTTCGCTTGCCGAGGAAAGAAACCAAGTCTTTACCTTATTTGTTTCACAACATCAAACACATTATCTGAAGGGATGGGCTGTCGCTTTGGGGGCGCTCTCAGTGCTGCCGCTACGCCCACCAGGCCTTGAGGCCGAGGCAGCCGTGCACAATGGCCGCGCTCAGGCCGGGACCTCCGCCTGGGCGCCGCGGACTGTGACGCCCATCTGCCAGGGTGGCTGTTCTGTGCCCCACCGGGCTCTCCTAGACCGCCCTTTGCCCCCCTGCCATTCCCGAGTGGCAGGCTCGACTTCCCTGCCCGCTGGTCAAAGGCCCTCGGCGAACGAATGGATGGACCAGGACTGAGGCTCTAAGAACATAGGACCCACAGAGAAACCGTGCCGCGTGAGCGGACTGGACCCTGGCGGCGCATGTGTTCTGGGTGGGCGCCGAGCCTGAGTCTGGGGGCAGGGCACCATCTCCTCCAGAGCAGGCCGGAGGGGAGGGCAGCGTGGAATTCTGGAGCCTCCAAGGAAGGAAGGAAAAATGTGCCCTGGGGATCCAGGAGGCAGGAATGTACCTCAAGCACAGGAACACCAGGTCAGGGATGTCAGAAAGGCCTTAGGTGGTGGGGGGAAAGGGCGAATTATCACAGAAGGTTAGTGCGGGAAAGAACCTTGGTACACATAGTAACATTTTAAGCCGAGACTCAGGGAGAAAGGAGAAAAGCAAGGTCACTGCCAAGAAAAAGGTTAGTCTCTTCCCACAGGTCAACTTCCCCCACCCCCCGCCCCAGCTGCCGAAGAGACCTAGGGAGACCCTGTTATGGGCTCTACTAATCATGACCAACTCTAGACCGGTTGCCTGGAGGACTAATGGACTCATAGAGAAATGGGAGAAAACAGGGACGGCTAAGAGCCTGAAAGTGTCTGGTTATTTGCTTAGTGACTATAAACTGCAGGAGGGCAAGAACCAAATATGTTCTGTTCACTCCTTATATTCCTATTATCTATCATAGTTCCATGACAACATAGGGGTTTGATGAATATTCAAGAAATCGATGGTGTCGAAGGTGAGAGAGAACCTTGCAGTAGAGTGCATCTGTTTATTTCTAATGCACAGACTGGACATAAAGTTAGATTCCTGGTTTGTAGGACTTTGAATAAGCTACATGAGGTCTTTGTGCCTCAGTGTCCTTATATAGAAAATGGGGACAAAACTGCTATGGACTAAATGCTTGTGTACTCAAATTCATTTGTTGAACCCCCTGCCTCACCATGTGATGGTATTAGGAGGTGGGCCTTTGGAAGGTTATTAGGATTAGATGAAGTCATGATGGATTGTTGCCCTTCTAAGAGTTGCTAGAGCATGCTTCCCTTCGCCATGTAATAGAAGGGGAAATTGGCAGTCTGCAAGCCTGAAGAGGGCACTCACCATGCTGGCACCCTGATCTTGGACTTCCAACCTCTAGAACCATGAGAAATAAATTTCAGTTGTTTCATCCAGTCTGTGGTACCTTCAGTATAGCTGAGCTATATGTCTGAGCTAAGATAAATACCTCCTTATGGCACTGTTAAGAGAATTAAGAGACTTCATATATTTGAATTGCTTATATTAGCACCTGGCCCGTAGTAAGTACTGCCTGTAAGCTGTTATTATTAAATAAAACAACTTTGTGAGGTAGTCCTAAAGGAAACTAAGTCTTGAAGACATTCTGGTAATTGCCTAGCATCCCACAAATTAGTAACCGAATAATCTGGCCATATGAATCTAGGTCCAGTAACACCCTCCCAGGCACTATATTTGTGTGGCGTACAGAGATGTCGTTTATGCACAGTCTGTCCTAAAGAAACAGGGACGCCTGGGTGACTCAGTTGGTTGGGCATCTGCCTTCAGCTTGGGTCCTGGGGTCCAGCCCCGCATCAGGCTCCCTGCTCAGTGGGGGAAGCCTGCTTCTCCCTGTCCCTCTGCCTGCCACTCCCCCTGCTTGTACCTTCTCTCTCTCTGTCAAATAAATAAAAGCTTAAAAAAAAAAAAAGGAATAACACTTAATAGAATGTAGATATGGTCCTTAATATCTGTTACCTTTCCCCTTTCTGCTTTCTTTTAAACTCTGCTTTTTCACTAGGGCTTTGCTTCTACGTTTTTTATTATCCCCCAGAAGACATTTTCTTACTTCCGCTCTATTTCTTTACTTCATTCTGATCTTTCACTTCAGCTGTCTCAAAATATGGAATCAGACCTCAGGTGAACCAGTTATATGGAGAAATGTGTTCCATGAGAACATGCACTTTGTCTTATGCTCAGCACTTAGAACAATGCCTGTCATACAGTTAGTACTCAAAAGCCATTGAATAAAAAAAGGAACAGGAGTACCTGGCTGGCTCAGTCGGTGGAGCATGCAACTCTTGATCTTGGGGTTGTAGGTTCGAGCCCCCTGTTGGGTGTAGAGATTACTTAAAAATAAAAATCTTTGGGCGCCTGGGTGGCTCAGTTGGTTAAGCGACTGCCTTCGGCTCAGGTCATGATCCTGGAGTCCCGGGATCGAGTCCCACATCGGGCTCCCTGCTCGGCGGGGAGTCTGCTTCTCCCTCTAACCCTACCCCCTCTTGCGCTCTCTCTCTCACTCTCTCTCTCAAATAAATAAATAAAAATAAATAAATAAATAAATAAATAAATAAAAATCTTTAAAAAACAAAAAAGAAAGAAGAAATGAGGGAAGTTCCTGGTATTCTGTAATTTCCTCATTTTAACTAAATTTTAATACACGCATGTTCTATCTCTCAATACTTATTTGTGTCTGTGTTGTTCACCTATGTACCTCCAGAAGCAAGCACATTAAATAAGTGTTTCACAACAACAACAAAAATCCATCCAGACACAGTTTTGCTGTAACCTAGAATTCGAAGCTCTGTAGTCAGCTCAACAGTAATAACAGCCCCTTTGGACTCTGGCCACCTCAGGGAATTTGTCTAAGATGACAAAATGAAAGAAATATAGTGATAAAAAATAAGTCCTGTGGGTCATTCTTCCCTTTGAAGGAAGCTGTTAACATTAGCTCCATAGGGTGCCTGGGTGGCTCAGTTGGTTAAGCGACTGCCTTCAGCTCAGGTCATGATCCTGGAGTCCCCGGATCGAGTCCCGCATCGGGCTCCCTGCTCTGCAGGGAGTCTGCTTCTCCCTCTGACCCTCCCAACCCTCCCCCCTCTCATGTGCTCTCTCTCTCAAGTCTCTCTCTCTCAAATAAATAAATAAAATCTTTAAAAAAAAAAAACATTAGCTCCATATGCTGAGTAATGTAGCAATTAATTACCTGCTATAACCAGAAGAAATTAATTGATTTACATTAAACTTTAGACCCAGAAAGAAGGCATTGATCAGTGGAGTGTCATTACAGGTTGCTGCAACTACAATCGATCAGGAACTGTTACTGAGGCCAAGGTTGTTGGTTTAATCACCTATGATTTCTTCTCATATATGACAGAGAAGTTCTAACAGACCATCTAGCTATCAGCAATCACAAGGAGACTGGATAGGCATGTGAACAATGAAAATCCACATCGTTTGGTGCCTGGTGTATCGATGGTTCGTTCCTTCTTTCCTGCTCTCATTCTCTCTAAAAAATTGCATGCCACGGCTTGGGCGGGGGGGGGCAGAGATGCCAAGTCATTCCGTGGTGACCTAAAAATATGACGTTAGTCCTCCTCGCTAGTATTTTCCAATCTTAGTTTTGAGGGCCCTGGAAAGGATTAGTGGCCAAGGAAAGTCAATTCTAAGGCATTTAACTCTGTTTATGTGAGTGACACAGCACTTTCCCCAATAGGGGGTGAGTTGTGAAAACAAGCAATGAAAGAATGTTGCTGTTGCAAAAACAGTCCTAACTCTGTACCAGAATTCATCCTCACTGTCAGTCAAAATAGCCAATCAACATTTTGCTGTAGCAGGCTAGGCTGATTTAGGAGTACAGGTTTCAGTAGGGGTGATGGCATTGTTAAAGACAAGATAGCCAGACTTGAAATGCAATCCCAGATGCTACTTTTTCTTCTTTTTCTTTTTTTTTCATTTTCCTATAGGATATTTTATATGCAAATAGCCTTCAAAAAATGAAATAGCTATAGGCCTGCAGTTTGCCCCAAACCCTCACTTTCTTTTTTAAATTTAAATAGTGAATACTATTTCCCCATTGGTGTTCACTATATAATTATAGATGAGTCACTGTGTTTATTAGTTTGCTAGGGCCACCATAACAAAATACCACAGACTGGGCAGTTTACACAAAAGAAATTTATTTTCTCACTCTTTGGAAAGTCCAACACTGAGATGTCAATATGTTTGATTTCCTCTGAGGCCTCCCTCAAGGGCTTGCTTATGGCTACCTTCTCAGTGTGTAGGGGGGGGGCGGGGGGGGGGTCGGCTTTCCTCTGTGCCTATGTCCTAATCTCCTTTTCATATAAGGACACCAGTCAGATTAGATTAGGGCCCATCCTAACCATCTCATTGTAATTTACCTCTTTAAAGGCCTGATCTCCAAATATAGTCACATTCTGAGATACTGAGGGTTAGGGCTTCAACATATAAAATTTTAGGGGAATACAATGCAGCCTGTAACAATATGGAAAGAAAAGTCTGTCACAAAGATATAATAAAACTTTCTGTATAATGACAAAAAAACACAAAAAACAAAAACAAAACTGGAAACAACTAGATGTCCCTGGGTAGGATACTGGATATCAGATAAATAAATTATAGCACATTCATTCAATGGACAAATATGCATCTGTTGGGGCGCCTGGGTGGCTCAGTTGGTTAAGCGACTGCCTTCGGCTCAGGTCATGATCCTGGAGTCCCGGGATCGAATCCTGCATCGGGCTCCCTGCTCAGCAGAGAGTCTGCTTCTCCCTCTGACCTGCCTCCCCCATGCTCTCTCTCTACCTCATTCTCTTTCTCAAATAAATAAAATCTTTAAAAAAAAAAATATGCATCTGTTAAAAAAGCATAAGATACATCTATGTTTGCTAATATAGAATGAAACCAAGATTTTCTTTTTTTTTTTTTTAAAGATTTTTATTTATTTATTTGAGAGAGAGAATGAGAGCATGGGGGGGGAGGGTCAGAAGGAGAAGCAGACACCCCGTTGAGCAGGGAGCCCGATGCTGGACTCGATCCCGGGACTCCAGGATCATGACCTGAGCCGAAGGCAGTGGCTTAACCAACTGAGCCACCCAGGCGCCCTGAAACCAAGATTTTCTAAGTTAAAAAACAATGTAAAGAATACTTTGTTAAGGGGCGCCTGGGTGGCTCAGTTGTTAAGCGTCTGCCTTCAGCTCAGGTCCTGATCCCAGGGTCCTGGGATTGAGCCCCGCATCGGGCTCCCTGCTCAGTGGGAAGCCTGCTTCTCCCTCTCCCACTCCCTCTGCTTGTGTTCCCGCTCTCACTGTGTTTCTCTCTGTCAAATAAATAAATAAAAATCTTTTTTTTTTTAAAAAGAATACTTTGTTAAATATCTCTTTTGTGTTAAAAAAAGAAAAAGTATGTTTTAGAATAAAAATAGAGATTTATAAGCAGGGGTTCTGGGATGGGAAGCAGTTAAATACCTTCTAAAGATGTACCCTTTGGTACAGTTTTAATATTTTACTACATTCACCTATCGCTCTTACAGTTATAAAAATTTGTTAATAAGATAGCTTTTTAAAAGAATTTAGGCAATAAATTTTAAATCTTTAAAAATGCTGTTAAAGGTAAAAATGTTTGATTATAAATAATCAGGAGCAACAGTGCTAATTGCACATAGAGCCATTTTATGTTTATCCTAAAATTGTATTCTAACCTGGTTTTGTACATCTGCTTTGCCTCTGGTTTCTCTCTGTACACTGCCCTTTGGTCCACAGTCACCTTTCCCACAGGACTGGAGGCATCTTTGAGGGTAGGGACAGTGTTTTAATGACACTGGAGAAATGGGTCTGGTAGAATGTTAATTGAAAAAAGCAGGATCAAAATTGTAATTACAGGGGCGCCTGGGTGGCTCAGATGGTTAAGCCTCTGCCTTCGGCTCAGGTCACGATCCCAGAGTCCTGGGATCGAGTCCTGCATCGGGCTCCCTGCTCAGCGGGGAGCCTGCTTCTCCTTCTGCCGCTGCCTCTCTCTATCTCTCTCTCTGACTCTCATGAATAAATAAAACATTAAAAAAAAATTGTATTTACAGTATAATCCACACCATGTTTACAGAATGCATATGAAGGATTGGAAATAAATAAAGCAAAATCTTTTTTTTTTTAAGATTTTATTTATAGGCTGCGTCTGGCTCCCGCTCTCACAGCCATTGCAGTACATTGAGCTCCATAGAGACAGCGCCGGGGCAAGTGAGAGCCAGACAGGCACCGGGCGACTCTGTGCCTCGCTGAGGAAAATAATTAAACATGGGCAAAGGAGATCCTAAGAAGCCGAGAGGCAAAATGTCATCATATGCATTCTTTGTGCAAACTTGCCGAGAGGAGCATAAGAAGAAGCACCCAGACGCTTCAGTCAACTTCTCAGAGTTTTCTAAGAAGTGCTCAGAAAGGTGGAAGACCATGTCTGCTAAAGAGAAAGGAAAATTTGAAGACATGGCAAAGGCGGACAAGGCCCGTTATGAAAGAGAAATGAAAACTTATATCCCCCCTAAAGGGGAAACAAAAAAGAAGTTCAAGGATCCCAATGCACCCAAGAGGCCTCCTTCGGCCTTTTTCTTGTTTTGTTCTGAGTATCGCCCAAAAATCAAAGGAGAACATCCCGGCCTATCCATTGGTGATGTTGCAAAGAAACTGGGAGAGATGTGGAATAACACTGCTGCAGATGACAAGCAGCCTTATGAAAAGAAGGCTGCTAAGCTGAAGGAAAAATATGAAAAGGATATTGCTGCAT
>NW_027883737.1:0-245 GCF_054177405.1 Leptonychotes weddellii | reverse complement strand
TTTTGCTGCAAAATCAGGAGGAAGGAAAAAGACTAGGAAAACTGGGAATTGAAGGGGGAAAAAAGAATGGACCAGTTGCTGAGACTGAACTGCAAGCACACCAGGTTTGGGGGCTGGGGAGGGAGAGGGGTTTATAAAGAGACAGCTCTAGAGTAGAATCGAAGCAGCAGTGTTCAGAAAAGGCACTTTTCAGAAACCTTATGCTGCTAGCGCACACCCAGGGGCTAAGGGGTCCTGCTCTCTGC
>NW_027883736.1:0-245 GCF_054177405.1 Leptonychotes weddellii | reverse complement strand
TTGGTAGTAAATTAATATGTTGTTTGAATCCATAGTCTATATCTAGAAAGCCCCTCTACTTACAAATAGGTTCAGTTCTGAAAGATTCTACTCATAAATCAAAGAGACCACTAATGCCTTTTGTGGCCATATTTAATGGGCTTTTTTTTTTTTATTCTTATGTTAATCCCCATACATTACATCATTAGTTCTAGATGAAGTGTTCCATGATTCATTGTTCGTGCACAACACCCAGTGCTCCATGC
>NW_027883735.1:0-245 GCF_054177405.1 Leptonychotes weddellii | reverse complement strand
CTCCCCCTCCGATTTCCCTCCCTTCATTCTTCCCCTCCTGATATCTTCTTCTTCTTCTTCTTTTTTTTTTTTAACATACAATGTGTTATTTGCTTCAGAGGTACATGTCTGTGATTCAACAGTCTTGCACACTTCACAGCGCTCACCAGAGACATGGCCAGTTTCAAGCGAGCAGTGAGGTCGCTGCGTGCAGAGCTGGGGTGGGGTGCTCGGGGCAGGCATCATGTAGCATCCCCAGCGTATGG
>NW_027883734.1:0-245 GCF_054177405.1 Leptonychotes weddellii | reverse complement strand
AAAATGAAAGAAAGAAACCCATACAGGTTAGTGCCAGTGGAGTTAACCTTTCTTAGTTCCACTAGATGAAGCACATTCTCCTTCCTAGGAAAGTGGACAGCTAATCCCAGCACGGCACAGCTTAGCAATAGAAACCCTGTTCTCAGAATAACCGGGCCTTGAGTGAAACACCAAATCATCCATAAAGCTCTTCTGCATTGGTCTTCAGTATTTCTCTGCATATCTCCTTCCTGTGTCTATAGGGT
>NW_027883733.1:0-245 GCF_054177405.1 Leptonychotes weddellii | reverse complement strand
CTCTCTCACTGTGTCTCTCTCTGTCAAATAAATAAATAAAATCTTAAAAAAAAAATCAAAACTTCAATATAAGTTAAGAAAGTAAAAGGATAAACAAATTTCCTTCTAAGTAAAAGATAAGAGAATAATAGTAGAGAAAGTATAAGGAAAATGAAAATTAATAGGAATTCAAACATACACCTGATTGAAATTCCATAAAGAAATTCCAAAAATAGGGGCGTCTGGGTGGCTAAGTCATTAGGCGT
>NW_027883732.1:0-245 GCF_054177405.1 Leptonychotes weddellii | reverse complement strand
TGGAACTGAGCTGTAGTGTCTTGGTCCACTGAGGAAAACAGTGCTCCCCGTGGAGGGTTGCTACAAACATTCAATGATATTAGTCAAATATTTAAACAGTGCCTGAAAAGTACGCACGTGCATTACGTAAGTGAAAACACCCCTGATCCAGCACTTACGGCGTGCCTGGTGTGGCCCCGAGCACTTCAAAGTATTAGCTTATTTAATCCTCGCAACAGATGCCCTCCCCTTACAGATGAAGAAGC
>NW_027883731.1:0-245 GCF_054177405.1 Leptonychotes weddellii | reverse complement strand
CTCCGTCTGTTTCCCGCCTCTCTGCCCTGTCCTGACGCCCCAGGCACCCTGCTTGCCCTGATCTCCCACCTCACCATGGTGTCCCCTGAGTTACGAAAACTGTGTGTCCAGCCGGCTGGGCAGCTGTGGTGAGTTCCTGACCCAGCACGTCCGGCCTTCTGGTTCCCACTCTGCACTCCAGTGTGCCCTCCTCTGGGACGCTTTTATGGGGTTAGAAAGCTTGGAAAGCCTCCTTCCCATCCCTG
>NW_027883730.1:0-245 GCF_054177405.1 Leptonychotes weddellii | reverse complement strand
CCATGAATAAAACTGCTGACTTCTCGACAGAAATCTATGCTCATGAAGGCATATATCCATAGAAAAATCAGTGCCATTGAGACTGGGATGAAACAGGCCCTTGGAACTGCACTTCTCAGGTGGGAGTAAATGGATACTTATGTTATTAGCACATGGCAGAAGCAGCCGCTTGCACTGACCAGGAAATGTGGCTTTGGGGTGCCGAGACCGCAAGGGCTCATCATCTAAAGGAACAAAGACAAACT
>NW_027883729.1:0-245 GCF_054177405.1 Leptonychotes weddellii | reverse complement strand
TTAGTCACGTCAATGACTAAAGTGTTTTTTCTTTTTTTTTTTTTTAAAAGATTTATTTATTTATTTATTTGACAGAGAGAGACACAGCGAGAGAGGGAACACAAGCAAGGGGAATCGGAGAGGGAGAAGCAGGCTTCCCGCCGAGCAGGGAGCCCGATGCGGGGCTCGATCCCAGGACCCTGGGATCATGACCTGAGCCAAAGGCAGACGCTTAACGACTGAGCCACCCAGGCGCTCCTAAAGTG
>NW_027883728.1:0-245 GCF_054177405.1 Leptonychotes weddellii | reverse complement strand
TCTGTCTCTCGCTGTGTCTCTCACTGTCAAATAAATAAAATCTTAAAAAAAAAAAAAGCATTTGGCTTGGCAGGGGTCATCATTTGCTGATTTCTGCCCAAAGAATAAATTTTATCGTTAGATCGAAGTAGACCTCTGTCTCTGGAACTGAATTTTTTTTTTTTAATATTTTTATTTATTTGACAGAGAGAGACACAGCGAGAGGGGGAACACAAGCAGGGGGAGTAGGAGAGGGAGAAGCAGGC
>NW_027883727.1:0-1658 GCF_054177405.1 Leptonychotes weddellii | reverse complement strand
TCAGAGCCGCAGAGACCTGCACTGGGATTTCCTCTGGGCTACTTGCCCTGCTGTGTGGTGACAAGCAAGTGGCTGACCCTCTCTGAGCCTCCATTCCCATCTCTGTACAACACGCTGAGTAAGCTCACGGGAGAGAAACCGTGAAGGTGCCGGGCTCAAAACGGGTGTTCCAGAGGCTCCTCTCCTCCCATACGCCACCCCGTCTCTGAAACTACCCGCCACGCCAGAGCTGTGACCCCACGGGGGGAGGGGATGGGGCTATTGCAGGAAAGATCAGAGAGAGGGGCAGCCAACAGGGTTACTGACCTTCAGCCCCTGCCTACTCGGGTCCCAGAGCTCAAATAGAAAAGGTCAGTTTCAGAGGTGGGAAGGGGAGGTGAGGAGGGGAGGTGGGGAGGGGAGGCGGGGAGGGGAGGGCAGTTGAGCTGCTTTCCATCAAGAGGCCAGTGGAAACCCCTTCAGACCAGCCGCAGCAGCTGAATTGCCTCAACTGTCTGTTTACTCTCAGGCAAATCAACCATTTATTTGGAAGAGTTAAACATCCCACCCCCCCGAATTATTTCTGGAGAGAAAGAACTTTGGGCGAGTTGGCAGGCTGGCTCTGTTTCTGAGCAGCCTGTCTTTTCGGTTGCTGGACAGACACTGCCTGCCTGTCTGTTTGCCGGGGGCCCTGGAGGGGAGAGGAGTGCGGGACCGTGCCCCTGGGAGACCCCGTGGGCTCTGCCCGGAGGGACCCCCGTCATCAGTTCCGTCCGCACCTTGTCGTAAAAGCAGTGCCGGGGGCCAGACAAGGGGAGCCCCGTGCCCCTCGGGGCAGTTGTGGTCCGGAGGGTCCGGTGTGTGGAGGTACACAGCTGGCTAAACTCAGAATCCCAAAGTGTGGGAGGCAGAAAGCGCCAAAGAGGCCCTCGCGGTACGTGCACCCTTTGCAGGTGTGAAAACTCAGACGTGGAGGGAAGACGGGTCTTTAGAGGGCATGGCCTTCGGGGCCAGCACTGGAACTGTCCCCAGCGCTCTGGGACGCCTTTGCCAGGCCCCCTGCCACCTCACAGGCTGCAGGCCAAGGCCTAGAACCACCCTAGAAAAATGGGTTCCTTTGCTTGCGGGATAGACAGCATCACGGATTACCTGCCTCTGCAGCCGGATGTCCTCAGCGGATTCCAAAGCCATCGCCTGCCCCCAGTGCTGGATTTTCGTGGGTGCTGATGCCTATTTATCCACGTGAAGAACTCCTGCCCTTGCTTGGGAAATGTTGGCAGGGACGCCCCAGGGTTCTGTTTTTAGGCTGGAACGGCCAAATAAGCATTTCTGGAAACATGAATTTATTAGAGCAATTGGAATAATCCAGTTACAGGAACAGCCCCTAACTTGCTTCTTAAACAAACAAACACTCTCCCTTTTCATTTTTATCTTTTGTTTATGAAATATTCATTGAGGAACATGTGAAAACCCAGAAAATACACAGAAGGACTTTGGAAAATGGTCCCCCAAATGTCATCCCCCAGCTAATATTTTGTTGTGATTTCTTTTACAAGTCACTTTCTTTGACATGTTTGTGTATGTGATGTGAATCTTCATACACACAGATATATTTTAAATAATGCAACACTCTTTATTTGCTGGTAGATTGATTTGCATTTTGAGGCACCCCTCCCCCA
>NW_027883726.1:0-245 GCF_054177405.1 Leptonychotes weddellii | reverse complement strand
ACCAGATACATTGCTCAGTTTTTCTACCTATAAGTAGCGATTTAATCTAGACCAAGGTTTTACAGAAGTATTTTAATTCAACATGTAGAAGACGGAACTGATATGAAAGCCATTATGTAGATGTCTGGGAGTTCAAATTTTTACTGAGTTAACAAACCATGATGAATACTGAAGAATGGATGGTACATTTGATGCTTTTGTCTCAGTTGTCAGATGACCTTAAGACACCAATACTGATCCAGAAT
>NW_027883725.1:0-245 GCF_054177405.1 Leptonychotes weddellii | reverse complement strand
TAATTTTTCTTCTATAAAATTGGGATATTTGTATCTGTAAAAACTATAATTAAAATGATAAACTAAAATTAAATATATTTAACTTTCTCATTTAATATCAAAGGAAAAAGCAATCAAAACACTAACATCAAAAATTGTATTTTGAGCTATCTAAATCTCTATATGTCATTAAGACACTTCTAAGGTAGATTGGTTGACTGCATATTCAACCAGTCAGTTAACAATATTTATTGAGCTCTTAATTT
>NW_027883724.1:0-245 GCF_054177405.1 Leptonychotes weddellii | reverse complement strand
TCTTGAGCTGCCTTAGTGCCCCCTAAGGAGCCATCCTTCCAGGCCAGGTGGCCCTTCACCCCTCCTTAGCCACTTCTCATTCTGCCTTCAGCCCTTTGCTCCTGCCGGGTACGGCCCTTCTGGATTGGCCTCGCTGCTCCTCTAAATCCTATCTTTCATTGTCTGGCTCACATGCCAACTTTTCATGTAGCATTTCCTTAACTGTGTTTGCATTCATTTTCTGTACCTAACATTTTAACCATTTA
>NW_027883723.1:0-245 GCF_054177405.1 Leptonychotes weddellii | reverse complement strand
ACTAATGATGTAATGTATGGGGATTAACATAAGAATAAAAAAATTAAAAAAAAAACAAACACATAGCCACTGAAATTCAGTTGAAAATGTCAACACTTTGGCGACTGTGAGTCAGTATCTCCTGAATTTTGTTTCACAATTAAATGTAAATTGTACTAATATAAAATTAATTAATTCAATATTGATGCCCCAATTGTGTGATGGTCAGGATAGCATCACCACCATGAGTACAGACTGTAGAGCCA
>NW_027883722.1:0-245 GCF_054177405.1 Leptonychotes weddellii | reverse complement strand
ACAGAGAGAGAGAGAGCATGAGCAGGGAGGGAGGCAGAGGGAGAGGGAGAAGCAGGCTCCCTGCTGAGCCAGGAGCCTGATGTGGGGCTCGATCCCAGAACCCTGGGATCATGATCTGAGCTGAAGGCAGATGCTTAACCATCTGAGCCACCCAGGCACCCCTCTAAGTACACTTTTTAAAGAGTAACCTATGGCTTAGCTGAAATGCAAAGAAGTTATGTGAATGAATCATAAAGTATGGATTT
>NW_027883721.1:0-245 GCF_054177405.1 Leptonychotes weddellii | reverse complement strand
TTATTTTAATTAACATAATTATTTATTTTTATATATGAAGCATTATATGAGCAACAGCAGAAGATCTTATTTTCAAATTCACAGGGGGCATTCACCAAAATAGGATATATACAGCCCAAACTTAAACCGCAATAGGCCATAAATCAAGTGTAAACAAAATTTTAAACAATAAAATTTTTCAGAATGTGGTGTCCCAGCATAGAATTAAATTCAAACTTAATATAACTAAAACACCTACATATGTA
>NW_027883720.1:0-245 GCF_054177405.1 Leptonychotes weddellii | reverse complement strand
AGTCCCCTCCTTCAGCTCCAGAAATGGGGGAAAGCCACACCATCACCCCCCCCCTCGAGACAGGGCAACAGAACACTCACATGCTCTCAGGCTGGGCGGGTGACGGAGGTGAGCAAAGTGTGTGAGATGTCTGGCTGTCGTAGTAGCCTGGTAAACCGGCCTGAGCAGGCCCCATACAAAGATGTTCAAATTCAGATTTTCTATTTATTTATTTTTTTATTCTTATGTTAATCCCCATACATTAC
>NW_027883719.1:0-245 GCF_054177405.1 Leptonychotes weddellii | reverse complement strand
CTATGGCCTAGAAATCACTGCAGACACCATTACCTGGTCTACCAATTCTCCCTGGAGAAAACATTATTAATGGCAGATGGAGGGAGGGGGACAGCTTTAGACCCCACCTACTCCCTGGGCCTGAGCTGCAGAGCACTCCCAGTCTCCTTTTCCTAACATGGCCATCTTGGGTCCTTCCCACGGCTGGACTGATTTCTCTATCCCTCAGGCAACTAGAGCAAATAGGCAAAATCTTATTTTTTTTT
>NW_027883718.1:0-245 GCF_054177405.1 Leptonychotes weddellii | reverse complement strand
GCTTGACTTGTTGCTTGGAATCAGCTGATTTTTCAGGGTCCTTTCTTCCCACCTCTGCTGCTCCACAAGGGGCCCAGATTACAGTGGGGAGAAGCCGAAGGACAGAGGGGAAGGCCGGGAGCTTCTTCACCATCACACTGGTTCTGCTTCCTTAGAGGTTCACCTAACTATCTGTAGGTTTGGGAATTAGGGCAGTGCTGGGATTCATGAAATCCAAATAATGCCAGGTGTTCAGGGACTGTAAT
>NW_027883717.1:0-245 GCF_054177405.1 Leptonychotes weddellii | reverse complement strand
GTCTATAAAATGCCAATATCTAGATTAGTGTCTGATTGAATGAGTGGGGGGACTATAGCTTAGTCAAGTTGACACATCAAAAGATCATTATAGTCATTAACATATTTTTCTATGTTTTCTTCTAAAAGTTTTATTGCTTCACCTTTTTATTTAGTTGGACGATCCATCTTGTGGATGGCGTGAAACAGGGGTCAAAGCCGAAGGGGTATAGTTATGGGGCAGAATATGCTCAGGGAATATGTGCT
>NW_027883716.1:0-1659 GCF_054177405.1 Leptonychotes weddellii | reverse complement strand
ATGCACCCATACGAATCGCATCAATCAACATTTTATTAACAAATTTAACAACTGGAGCGTCCTCAACACTACCGTCACCCTCATCCCCACCTTCCTCACCACTCTCTATATTAACGGATAAGTCTTGATCTGAGAAATTATCCAATGTGTCCATTGAGTCTGAAAGTGCAGTTTCAATCGCTTTTTTTAATTTTTTCTCTTCCACAACAACGGTCTGTACAGAGAGTCTTGAATTAAACTGAATAGCGTCAATAGCATCTAGTCGTGTTGGATCACTCATGGCAACAAAGAGACGTTGACCCCGCTTAAAAATAGGTAAGGCAGTAAATCTTTGTATAATCTTATTGTCGACTAAGTCTTTTGGTATGATAGATAAATCCAGTGCGCTAATATCGAATAAAGGATCACCAAATTCACGCGCTACTATCCACGCCACTTTATCTTCAGTAGCAGACGTATTTTCTATTAAATAAGAAACTAAACTAATTTTTTGTTGCTGTGATTCTGTTAATGCGGTTTGCATTTGCTCACTTGAGACCAAACCATCTTGTACTAATCGCTGCGCCAGTCCACCAAAGTTAATCGGGCCAGACATAGAGGCTCCTTATTGCTATATATAGTTATGCTATTAAGTAAATACAATTGAGTAAATACAATGCAAAGTAATATTACTATTTAACCGTATATTGTTGCTTTACACAAGTAACAAATACAGGTAAGTGATAAAGCGTGTTGATTTATGTGTTGATTGAAGGATAAGCAGATAAGTCTTAGACGAATATTTTCAACCAAGGTATGTTTAGGAACTAAGATTTACATCTTGAATATATTATCCTACAGATAAAAGGATAGGTAAACTGATAGGGATAATAACTATTTTTGCTATCAAAACACCATTTGTATTTTACTGTTTATAAATCTGTTATAATCGCGCCATTTAATCAACCAGTATCAACCTATCATTATCAACTTACAATAAAGGTGAGTGGCTCTTGATTGACAAAGCTTATTTGAGTTTTGCATAAAGTATTTTTAAATTTAATTGGTCTATATTATGACATATTGGATTATCGGTAACTGTAAGTTAAACCCTTCTACAGTTAAGCAAGCGTGCTCACTTGCTAAGCAGATTGCTGAGCAGGCGCAGACACTACAAAATTGTCAAGTGATGCTTGCCCCGAGCAGTGTACATTTAGGCGCAGTTAAGCCAATACTTGTATCAGACTTGCCTATTAAATCTAAAATAGACGTTAATGCCGCTAAAGTTAATTTAGAGGTAGCTGACGATAATAGTAAGCTATCAGCAGTAGAGTTGGTCGCACAAGATGTTTGCGCGCATACCCTCACTGTAGGTGCCTATACAGGTGACAATTCTGCTGAGCAATTAAAAGATTTAGGCGTCCAGTGGGTTATCATTGGACATTCAGAACGTCGTCAATATTATGATGAAGACAATGCGCTGCTATTTAATAAAGCTTTTTATAGCTTGCAGGCTGGTCTTGGCATTATTTTGTGTATAGGGGAGTCTGCGGCGCAGTACGATAGCGGTAACACTCAAGTTGTACTCAATAAGCAGTTGCATGTTATTAAGGACTTAGTTAATGAATACGCTACGTCCTTGGAAGGCAATTTTTCTGATAATTTGATTATTGCTTATGA
>NW_027883715.1:0-245 GCF_054177405.1 Leptonychotes weddellii | reverse complement strand
CCTGAGTGGGGCTCTGTGCTCAGTGTGGAGTCTCTTCTTTCCCTCTGCTCTTCCCCCCCACCAATAAATAAATCTCAAAAAAGGAATGAGATCTTGCCATTTGCAACGACGTGGATGGAACTGGAGGGTATTATGTTGAGTGAAATAAGTCAAACAGAGAAAGACATGTATCATATGATCTCACTGATATGAGGAATTCTTAATTGTAGGAAACAAACTGAGGGTTGCTGGAGTGGGGGGTGGGG
>NW_027883714.1:0-245 GCF_054177405.1 Leptonychotes weddellii | reverse complement strand
TGGCTCAGTCGTTAAGCGTCTGCCTTCGGCTCAGGTCATGATCCCAGGGTCCTGGGATCGAGCCCCGCATCGGGCTCCGTGCTCGGCCAGGAGCCTGCTTCTCCCTCTCCCACTCCCCCTGCTTGTGTTCCCTCTCTAGCTGTCTCTCTCTCTCTCTGTCAAATAAATAAAATAAAATCTTTAAAAAAAAAAAAAAAAAGTAGAATCACCATATGACCCAGCAGCCCCACCTGTGGGTATGTGCC
>NW_027883713.1:0-245 GCF_054177405.1 Leptonychotes weddellii | reverse complement strand
AGTGAATTGCCTTGCTCAAAGTCCCAATTCAGGTACTGGAGCTGGAATTTGAACAGAGTTCTATGCTGATCTCTGGGCGCTGGGTCTCCACAAGTGCTCACTTCACCTCGCTCAAAAGTGAATAAGCTAGAAGTTCTCTCCTCAAAAGGATTATGAAAGGGCTCAGTAGGTCACCATATCCATATGAACCTTTATTTGGATTTCAGACTACCTCCTGACACTAAATTTGTTTAGGATGTACTATT
>NW_027883712.1:0-245 GCF_054177405.1 Leptonychotes weddellii | reverse complement strand
TTCATATCTCTACATTTGCCACAATAATGTTTCTTAAAGCCAAAGAAAATCTTGGATTATATGATTAGTTATAGGGCATGTGTATTTGCCTCCTTTATCTGGAACAGTTTCAGAGTCTTTCCTTGTCCTTCATGACGGTGGCATTTTTGAAGAGTACCTCTTGGTTATTTTGTAGAATGTTTCTCCATCAGGGTTTTTTTTTTTTTTTTTAAAGATTATTTATTTATTTGAGAGAGAGAGAATGA
>NW_027883711.1:0-245 GCF_054177405.1 Leptonychotes weddellii | reverse complement strand
CCCCACCCCCCACTCCAACAACACTCAGGGAAACTAATCATTTTTAAGAGATTTCCAGCCCATGATGAACTTGGTAGCTCCATCCATCCAAAACACTTTTAGCTTCCCAAGATCATGTGACTTCCGTGTTGTTTTTTTTAAATAGGTGCATTAACTATGCATGTGTATATATTATGTTATGAAGCAGATGTATCAACAAAGGGACATCAGTAGGTTTGATGATTTGGGATGTTTTTATCTGAACC
>NW_027883710.1:0-245 GCF_054177405.1 Leptonychotes weddellii | reverse complement strand
CGTTCCCTCCTCCGCCATCTCCCAGCAAGCTAGACGGGTGCTCGGGACACACACGTGTCCGGGGAACCAACAGAAGGAGGTAAGCGAGCAGGAGGACAGGAAAATCTCCTCTTTTTAGCAACTTCTGTTACAGTGAGCATATATTTGCATATTGTTTATAAAATGAGAGAAGTTTAAAAACAAAAAAATTACTAGTTAATGCAATTTCAGAGATTATTAAAAAAAACAAGTAAATAACAGTTTCT
>NW_027883709.1:0-245 GCF_054177405.1 Leptonychotes weddellii | reverse complement strand
GGTGCAGTTTTTCTGAATACGATCAGCCTCTTTCTCTCCCTTAAAAGCCCATCTCAGTACGTTTCTCCATCCAAACAAATCCGACTCCAAAGCCTCAAAGACGAGTGGAGCTCCTTAATTAAGTTGTATTGAGAAAAAGGTTACAGCAAAATTTGATTAAAAAAATTTTTTTTAACATTTTTATCCTAAAGTTACACTCAGAAACCATTGCCAAAATAATCTTGAACTCTCTCCCTTTTGATAGT
>NW_027883708.1:0-245 GCF_054177405.1 Leptonychotes weddellii | reverse complement strand
GTTGTTATTTCTCCTCTCTCATTAGTGATTTTATTTATTTGGGTTCTTTCTCTTTTTTTCTTGGTAAGTCCGGCTAGAGATTTATCAATTTTATTGAGTTTTTCAAAGAACCAGCTCCTGGTTTCATTGATCTGTTCTTTTGGTTTTTTGTTTGTTTCTATATTATTTATTTTTGCTCTAATCTTTATTATTTCCTTCCTTCAGCTAATTTTGGGTTTTGCTTGTTCTTTTTCTACCTCTTTTAC
>NW_027883707.1:0-245 GCF_054177405.1 Leptonychotes weddellii | reverse complement strand
ACGGTCCCTCCGCACCTCCCACCTGCGCAGGAGCAAACGCCTGACTGCGCGGGGGTCCGCACTGGTTTGGAGAGCTCATTGGGTCGTCGTCCCTCTTCCGTCCATGGAGCCATCACGTGAGGGGACAGGGAGAGTACCGCATGGGCCGGCTCGGGGCACAGGGACTGAAGTCAGATGTGGGTCCCCCAGGATGGGGCACGGGGCTGGTGAGACCCTCGTGGTGACTGGAGCCCCTCCCCCTGCCA
>NW_027883706.1:0-245 GCF_054177405.1 Leptonychotes weddellii | reverse complement strand
CAGCTGGTTCCTGGAAACCTTGATCCATCAGCAAGAGGATGGCCCAGGCTCAGGGCCAAGCTGCTGAGATCCTGCAAGCTTCCTCACATGTTCTTCTGACTCAGTCCCCTGGGGGTGTTGGAGGGTAAGGCCCCTAAACTTCTGGGTGCCTGAGTGGGTGGGGGGCGAACATGGAGATCCGTGTTCAGAGCTGGCTCCCAGCAAGGCTGCAGGACCTGGTTTACTTCTAAACCTCTCCACCTGCT
>NW_027883705.1:0-245 GCF_054177405.1 Leptonychotes weddellii | reverse complement strand
TAGTACATACATTTAGA
This sequence comes from Leptonychotes weddellii, assembly GCF_054177405.1. NCBI lineage: Eukaryota > Metazoa > Chordata > Mammalia > Carnivora > Phocidae > Leptonychotes > Leptonychotes weddellii. The sequence continues at coordinate 228 of NW_027883705.1, read as the reverse complement.
AAAAAAATACATACACGTGTATATATGTATGTGTGTGTGTGTGTGTATGGAAGGGTATATGCTGACATAAACTAGCTCCAGGTTTCAGCCATAACCATCCCTCTGTGCTCTGTGCTCTAGATCTGGAATAACCCATTCATCAGCTGGGATCCAGAAGAATGTGGTGCCATCAGTAAACTCACTGTGACAACTGAGAGCCTGTGGCTCCCAGACATCTTCATCATGGAA
>NW_027883704.1:0-245 GCF_054177405.1 Leptonychotes weddellii | reverse complement strand
GGGGAGGTGGGTACCTGATGACCATGAGGGGTGAGGAGCGAGAACCGAGATCTCTGCACGAGGCTGGAGCCCTCAGGAGTCACTCTGCCTGGGAAAATGGGATTCTAAATGTTCTGGCCACTTCTTCTGAGGAGCAAGGAAGCGAACACCACTCCAGTGCTCCGGGTGGCCCTGTGACTCATTTAAAAAAAAAAAAAAACCTCATGCTTGTGCTTCATACACTTGTGGGATCCAAATTTATACCA
>NW_027883703.1:0-245 GCF_054177405.1 Leptonychotes weddellii | reverse complement strand
AAGAGAGAAGAACAGTTACCCCTGGGAGCGAGGTAGGGACCGGGATGGGGCCGGAGCATTTTCATTCATTCACCTATTCCGTACATACTTGTTAAGCACCTACTATGGGCCAGACAGTGTGCGAGGCACTAGGGATGCTGCAGGGAAGAAAACAAACGAAAACCCTTGCCTTTGTGGCTATGACATTCTTGTAGGAGAGGCAGACAAGAAACAAATGAGTAAGACGTTAATACGAAAGATGGTGC
>NW_027883702.1:0-245 GCF_054177405.1 Leptonychotes weddellii | reverse complement strand
GTCACCATGGCCTGGACGCCTGTCTTCCTCATGCTCCTCTCCTATTGTACAGGTAGGTCCAGGTCTCAGGGAAGCTGGTCAGCCCTCAAAGTCACTCTTCCTGAAGTGGGCATCTTGATAAATTTCTCCGTTTCTTGCCCCATTAACGTCTGTGTTTGCAGGCTCCCTGTCCCAGGCCGTGCTGACCCAGCCGCCCTCCTTCTCGGCATCTCCAGGAACGACAGACAGACTCACCTGCACCCTGA
>NW_027883701.1:0-245 GCF_054177405.1 Leptonychotes weddellii | reverse complement strand
GCTCGGGGTTGTGAAGCTATAGTTGACAAAACAATAACAAAAACATGGACAAAAAACAATCCACAAAGCCCCATGCCTTACCACAGTGGGCTGATGAGTGAAGTCGCGGAAGGAAGGTTCTGTTCTTGCCCTTTTAAAATTCCAGTGTACCACACACACACGCGCTCGAACACACACACACACACACACACACACACACACACACACACACTTCTTGCCCTGTTAAAATTCCAGTGTACCAAACA
>NW_027883700.1:0-245 GCF_054177405.1 Leptonychotes weddellii | reverse complement strand
TCCCACCCTTTCACTAAAGGAATAGGAATATGGTATCCTCAGTGATGACTTTCTGAAAGGTTCAAAAATTGGTTTTTCCTTATGAAAACCATGTTGCTAGGCAACACTTGTGCATTGGTATATTTCTTTCCAAAACCTTCTATCATGAGAACAGTCCATGATTTTTTCACTTGTAATTATCAGAGTCTCTTGAGAAATAGGCCACAATCCAGCCACTAAGCTTTGCTTTGTAGTTTGCATTGCAT
>NW_027883699.1:0-245 GCF_054177405.1 Leptonychotes weddellii | reverse complement strand
AGGAGGGTCAGAGGGAGAAGCAGACTCCCTGCCGAGCAGGGAGCCGGATGCGGGACTTGATCCCGGGACTCCAGGATCATGACCTGAGCCGAAGGCAGTCGCTTAACCAACTGAGCCACCCAGGTGCCCGTGGCCTCCGTTTTCTACAAGAACAGCAACTCGTACTCCTCCCTCAGGGTCTTTACATTTTGGATCCCTCTACTGGGAATGCTCTCCTCCTAGATATCTCCGTAGCTCACTGTCTT
>NW_027883698.1:0-245 GCF_054177405.1 Leptonychotes weddellii | reverse complement strand
TCTGCCTTCGGCTCAGGTCATGATCCCGGGGTCCTGGGATCAAGCCCCGCATCGGGCTCCCTGCTCCGCGGGAAGCCTGCTTCTCCCTCCCCCACTCCCTCTGCTTGTGTTCCCTCTGTCGCTGTGTCTCTCTCTGTCAAATAAATAAATAAAATCTTTAAAAAAAAAAAAAAAGGAAATACTGGGTTATTTAAAAACTGTAAGTATACATTTAATTAGCTCTGCCATCTATTTTTTTTTTTTTT
>NW_027883697.1:0-245 GCF_054177405.1 Leptonychotes weddellii | reverse complement strand
CTATGGGGAAACCAGACTTAATGCTTTCAGAAGTTGTTTTTCTTTCCCTGGCTATGGTAGAATGGTCAAAATTCTTCAGTTTTCTCTTGGTGTCTATTTTCTAAACCAAACAAACTTCCATCTTCTGATGATAGGATATCAGGGGTGATTCTTTCTGGCCTGAATTCTAGTTTCCAGGGGTAAGAGTATAAGGAAGGATTTACTGTAGAAATGAAAGCTTCTGGGATTTTTATTGCTCTGCTGAG
>NW_027883696.1:0-245 GCF_054177405.1 Leptonychotes weddellii | reverse complement strand
GTTCTCTCTCATTCTCTCTCTCTCAAATAAATAAATAAAATCTTTAAAAAAAAAAAAAGAGGATGACATTGCTTAATTTTTTAAAGCAATCATGCTATATAGAATCTATGGAACATTCTAAAGATCCTTATAGGTGACATATATCTCTTGGTTTGAATTGGTTTGAATTGGTCATTTATATATTGGCTCTTACTACTGGTGAAGGGGGTTGGGAGACCTGACCACTTAGCTTTGTTTGATTCTGT
>NW_027883695.1:0-1659 GCF_054177405.1 Leptonychotes weddellii | reverse complement strand
GGACAAATTAGATTTTAAACCAAAGACTATAATAAGAGATGAGAAAGGACACTGTATCATACTTAAAGTGTCTATCCAACAAGAAGATCTAACAATTTTAAGTATCTATGCCCTTAAATGGGAGCAGCCAATTATATAAGCCAATTAATAACAAAAGCAAAGAAACACATCGACAACAATACAATAATAGTGGGGGACTTTAACACCCCCCTTCACTGAAATGGACAGATCATCTAAGCAAAAGATCAACAAGGGAATAAAGACTTTAAATGACACACTGGACCAAATGGACTTCACAGATATATTCAGAACATTCCATCCCAAAGCAACAGAATACACATTCTTCTCTAGTGCCCATGGAACATTCTCCAGAATAGACCACATCTAGGTCACAAATCACAAATTTCAGTTGTTGGGAAGGTGACTCTGACTCCTGAGGAGGAAGCCTGTTTGAAGAAGAGTGCAGATACACTTTGGGGGATCCAAAAGGAGCTGCAGTTTTAAAGTTTTCTAATGTACCACTTCACTGTCTAGACTACAACAGGATTTTAGTTGGAGGTTGTGTATATTGTCCTTATTATCTGATCTGTAACTCAAGTATATTAAAATGGCCTAAGAAAAAACATCAGTTTCCTAAAGTTCTAAATAGGAATGGTTCACCAAACCCTGCAGCTGTATCCTGATGCTGGATGATACCTGTCTTTGTAGTCCTAAATTGGTTAACGTAAGTTAGCTCCACCATCTCAGAGGCACCACTGCCAATATTGCATAGCTGCAGGTGCTCTCCAAACCAGATGTGTGTTTACTGTGTGTTCTGTCACTTCTGGTTCCTTCACCCAACACCCAACATGCCTAGTCCATCTTTTCCAGTCAGTCACATCCTGGGATCCAATGCATAAATTCAATATTGCATGTATTGTCCATAACTGTTCTAAAGGATCTTATTTTGTGTACCATATATGTCAGAATATAGTGTACATGGCCATATAATGTAAAAAGACAATGCAACCAACTATTCTAAGTGTCATACCAACTAAAATACCAAATAAATTTTGAACAGTGAAAAAAAAACAAAAATGGTCTCAACTGGTACCAAAAGATTGGGATCATTCCCTGTGTATTTTCAGGCCACAATGCTTTGAAACTAAAACAACATCACAAGAGGAAAGTCGGAAAGAACTCAAATACATGGAGGCTAAAGAGCATCCTACTAAAGAATGAATGTGTCAACCAGGAAATTAAAGAAAAATTAAAGAAATTCATGAAAACAAATGAAAATGAAAACACAACTGTTCAAAATCTTTGGGATGCAGCAAAGGCAGTCCTAAGAGGAAAGTATATACCAATACAAGCCTTTCTCAAGAAACAAGAAAGGTCTCCAATACACAACTTAACCCTACAACTAAAGGAGCTGGAGAAAGAACAGCAAATAAAGCCTAAACCCAGCAGGAGAAGAGAAATAATAAAGATCATAGCAGAAATCAATGAAATAGAAACCAAAAGAACAGTAGAACAGATCAACAAAACTAGGAGCTAGTTCTTTGAAAGGATTATTAGTAAGACTGATAAACCCCTGGTCAGACTTATCAAAAAGAAAAGAGAAAGGACCCAAATAAACAAAATCATGAATGAAAATGGAGAGATCACAACCAACACCAA
>NW_027883694.1:0-245 GCF_054177405.1 Leptonychotes weddellii | reverse complement strand
GGACCAAAGTGCTCATTTCAGTGGAAGATGTGAATGACAATAGACCGGAAGTGATCATTACATCTCTGTTTAGCCCAGTCTTGGAAAATACTCTTCCTGGAACAGTAATTGCCTTCTTGAATGTGCATGACCGAGACTCCGGGAAGAATGGTCAAGTTGTCTGTAACACACCTCATAATTTACCTTTTCAATTGGAAAAATCAATAGATAATTATTATAGATTGGTGACATGGAAATATCTGGAC
>NW_027883693.1:0-245 GCF_054177405.1 Leptonychotes weddellii | reverse complement strand
GCAAGTGATTCTTTTTAACAAAGATGACAAGAAAGTTATTGATATGATATCTCTCCTGTCAGTTATTAACATTGTTTACATAAAACAAAACAGGATGCTTTATTTTGGGTTACAAAATCTAATTATGAGTGTGACTCCATAGTTCTATTAGAAAAGTACAGATATGGTTTCCAAATTAAAGTCATTTTTTTTTTTTTTTAAGATTTTATTTATTTGCGAGAGAGAGAATGAGAGACAGAGAGCAT
>NW_027883692.1:0-245 GCF_054177405.1 Leptonychotes weddellii | reverse complement strand
ATAGTGCCCTCTCAGACTCATATTTTATTAAATATGAATTTCTCTGTATCTTCAGTCTCTTTACAGACTCTTATCTTCTTTCCTAACTGAACTTTGCCTGTTCCTGATATTTCCCTTTTCTTTTTTTTTCCTTTGAGAGAAAACTGCTCTTTTTTCTATATCCCATTTGCCTTAGGGCGTGCAATCTCCTAGATCCTGACTGCTGTTTTTTTGGCCATACTCAAACCTCTCCTCTTGTGAGAATT
>NW_027883691.1:0-245 GCF_054177405.1 Leptonychotes weddellii | reverse complement strand
GCAAGTGGTAGAAAAGCCTGCTTTCCTCTGGGACACGAGCACCAGCCCTCACTGTTCAGTAGAAGCAACAAAGTAACAGCCGTGTCTCTCCTGGAGACTACGGCTGGAGAAGCCCTCAGCGGGCAGCGGCCGGGGACTCTCCCCGGCTGGCGACAGGCTGAAGGACGGGTCACAGGTGGATGCGGGGCCGCCCTCTGGCTGTTGCACCAGCGCCTCCCGGGTCACCATTCCCCGGAGAGGGGGTT
>NW_027883690.1:0-245 GCF_054177405.1 Leptonychotes weddellii | reverse complement strand
TATTTGGGTTTCCAGTCTCCAGTCTCTGTGTACTTACGAAGCTTGGAAGTCACCATCCTGTCCTAACAACAAGTAAAAACCTGAACAAACTGAAAAATCAACAATTCTTCTTAGATCCTTAAGAGAAGAGAGGTCATAAGGCAGACCTCTATCCCCCAAACTGGAGTAAATACAGAGAATCACAGCTTAAAGGAGCAGAGACTCACAAGCTGCAGTCTTGGTGGGAACCACTGCTGGAGTGGGGA
>NW_027883689.1:0-245 GCF_054177405.1 Leptonychotes weddellii | reverse complement strand
AAATTCCACCTGAGGGAGATCATATGGTTTTGTCTTTCTCTGACTTATTTCACTTAGTATGACGCTCTATAGCTCCACCTGCCCGGGACCCCTTCTAAAATAACCACTCAGAAACGCTCCCCTAACGTTAGTGACCTCCACCCCAATTACCTTGTAAGTACTAGGTGCTTACTACCCTGGTCTCTGGCTCTGGCTCGCTTGTGACCTGGGGCGGAGGGCTGCCCTTTCTCGGCCACATCGCCACC
>NW_027883688.1:0-245 GCF_054177405.1 Leptonychotes weddellii | reverse complement strand
AACGTATCCATGTGCAAGAAATCTTTCTTCCAGGTCTCCCTGAAGGGAGACCCAGGCCAAGGGGGAGACTCCAAAAGGCCCCAATGATCCTAAAACACTGGGCCATATTCATCAGGGACACATCCTCTCCCTCAACCCCTGCAAGGGCAGATACTAAACTCTGTTCAGTCCAGGCTCTGGATTGGCAGATTCTGGAGGGCCCCAACCTGCCCCTCCTGTCCAAGGAAAGGATCGGGGTGGGCAGA
>NW_027883687.1:0-245 GCF_054177405.1 Leptonychotes weddellii | reverse complement strand
CTGATTTTGGTTTCTCTGCTCCAGCCTGCAGCAGGCACCAAACCCTCTGAGGCTGGTGGCCAAATTGTCCTGGCCACACTTATCTGGAGGGCAACAGCGGTCCCCATTGCAGGTCAGAGCACTTGGCCTTTTCCCCCTTTCGCCCTTCTCTTTTGGGAACTTTTTGAAGGGGAGGAGATAAAGTCCCAAGGATTCCTAACTGGAAGCATTGGTTGGGACGGTCTTTGAGTAGGTAGATGTCTGAC
>NW_027883686.1:0-245 GCF_054177405.1 Leptonychotes weddellii | reverse complement strand
TCATTTATGGGAGAGAGAAATAAAAGTCTATTTTTCAACTAGAATGGAAGAGGGCTGTTTTGTCTATCCTTCTATACCCAGCACCTAGAAGAGTTCCTTGCACTCAATAACAATATTTCAAATCAATACATCTTATTTAGAGTTTTCTGTCACACATAAACATATCATCCTGAAGGATATGATGAGTTAATCACTCCTTCCATGTCCATAAGCTTTATCTCTGCTCACCCATAACCCTCAAGGGG
>NW_027883685.1:0-245 GCF_054177405.1 Leptonychotes weddellii | reverse complement strand
TATATTCCCTTAGCCTTCAGAAAATTGGTTTAAATATTCCATATAATAGAATTGCAAAATTGCGCAATATCACAATATTTTCCCCAACTAGCACAATATATTATTTAAGTTCTTAGAATAACTATTAGAAATGCTAATTTTTAATTTCCAAGTAATTTTAAGTCATAGTTATAGACACTGTCAAAGATTTTTTTTTTTTACTATTTAATGTTTACCATTCTGAAAGATATATTTTTGTCCCTCTC
>NW_027883684.1:0-1659 GCF_054177405.1 Leptonychotes weddellii | reverse complement strand
TGCTTTGTCATTTGCAAATATTTTCTCCCATTCTGTCGGTTGTCTTTTGGTTTTGTTGATAAGCTTCTTATCTTGATGAAGTCCCAAGAGTTCATTTTGCCCTTGCTTCCTTTGCCTTTGGCAATGTTTCTAGGAAGAAGTTGCTGCGGCTGAGGTTGAAGAGGTTGCTGCCTGTGTTCTCCTTTAGGATGTTGACAGACTCCTGTCTCACATTTAGGTCTTTCAACCACTTTGAGTCTATTTTTGTGTGTGGTGTAAGGAAATGGTCCAGTTTCATTCTTCTGCATGTGGCTGTCCAATTTTCCCAACATCATTTGTTGATGAGACTGTCTTTTTTCCATTGGACATTCTTTCCTGCTTTGTCAAAGATTAATTGGCCATAGAGTTGAGGGTCCATTTCTGGGCTCTCTATTCTGTTCCATTGATCTATGTGTCTGTTTTTGTGCCACTACCATACTGTCTTGATGATGACACCTTTGTAATAGAGCTTGAAGTCCGGGATTGTGATGCCACCAGCTTTGCTTTTCTTTTTCAACATTCTTCTGGCTATTCGGGGTCTTTTCTGGTTCCATACAAATTTTAGGATTATTTGTTCCATTTCTTTGAAAAAGTGGATGGTATTTTGATAAGGATTGCATTGAATGTGTAGATTGCTCTAGGTAGCATTGACATCTTCACAATATTTATTGTTTTAATCCATGAGCATGGAACGTTTTTCCATTTCTTTGTGTCTTCCTCAATTTCTTTCATGAGTATTTTATACTTTTCTGAGTTCAGATTCTTTGCCTCTTTAGTTAGATTTATTTCTAGGTATCTTATGGTTTTGGGTGCAATTGTAAATGGGATCAACTCCTTAATTTCTCTTTCTTCTGTCTTGTTGTTGGTGTGTAGGAATGCCACTGATTTCTGTGCATTGATTTTATATCCTGCCACTTTACTGAATTCCTGTTTGAATTCTAGCAGTTTTGGGGTGGAGTCTTTTGGGTTTTCCACATAAAGTATCATATCATCTGCAAAGAGTGAGAGTTTGGCTTCTTCCTTGCCGATTTGGATGCCTTTGATTTCTTTTTGTTGTCTGATTTCTGTGGCTAGGACATCTAATACTATGTTGAATAGCAGTGGTGATAGTGGACATCCCTGCCACGTTCCTGACCTTAGGGGGAAAGCTCTCAGTTTTTCCTCATTGAGAATGATATTCGCTGTGGGTTTTTCATAGATGGCTTTTATGATATAGAGGTATGTACCCTCTATCCCTATACTCTGAAGAGTTTTGATCAAGAAAGGATGCTGTAGTTTGTCAAATGCTTTTTCCCCATCTATTGAGAGAATCATATGGTTCTTGTTCTTTCTTTTATTAATGTATTGTATCACATTGATTGATTTGTAAATGTTAAACCAGACTTGCAGCCCAAGGATAAATCTCACTTGGTCGTGGTCAATAATCCTTTTAATGTACTGTTGGATCCTATTGGCTAGTATTTTGGTGAGAATTTTTGCATCCATCTTCATTAGGGATATTGGTCTGTAATTCTCCTTTTTGATGGGGTCTTTGTCTGGTTTTGGGATCAAGGTAATGCTGGCCTCATAAAACGAGTTTGGAAGTTTTCCTTCCATTTCTATTTTTTGGAACAGTTTCAGAAGGATAGGTATTAATTCTTC
>NW_027883683.1:0-245 GCF_054177405.1 Leptonychotes weddellii | reverse complement strand
CTGATGAATGGTCTGCCGCCCCGGCCGCCTCTGCCAGAGTCTTTGCCCCCGCCACCACCGGGAGGCCTGCCTCTGCCACCCATGCCGCCCAGTGGGCCTGCACCCTCAGGGCCTCCGGGCCCTCCCCAGCTGCCCCCGCCAGCTCCCGGTGTCCACTCGCCGGCACCAGGGGTCCACCTCCCAACATCTGGGGTCCACCCCCCAGCACCAGGAGTCCACCCTCCAGCTCCCGGGGTTCACCCCCC
>NW_027883682.1:0-245 GCF_054177405.1 Leptonychotes weddellii | reverse complement strand
CAGTCAGTTAAGCATCTACCTTCGGCTCAGGTCATGATCCCAGGGTCCTGGGATTAAGACTGCATCGGGCTCCTTGCTCAGCAGGGAGCCTGCTTCTCCCTCTGCCTCTGCTCCCCCTGCTTGTGCTCTCTCTGTCAAATAAATAAAATCTTTAAAAAAATTAGCTCAAAATGGATCCTAGATCTAAATTTTTTTTTTTTAAAGATTTTATTTATTTATTTTTTAGAGAGCGAGCGAGAGAGAAA
>NW_027883681.1:0-245 GCF_054177405.1 Leptonychotes weddellii | reverse complement strand
TTAAAGTTGCTCTAATGAGTTCTGGTTGAAATAACACAAGCTATATAAGAAGCCTACAGGTTTAGCAGCAGATTTTGTCTAGCAAACTGGTTATAGTGTGCATTGCCTACTATTAAAGGAAGGGAAATAGTATAAAACACTTAACCATTGGTAGTAAGAAACTAAAAATTAGGGCGCCTGGGTGGCTCAGTTGGTTAAGAGACTGCCTTCGGCTCAGGTCATGATCCTGGAGTCCCGGGATCGAG
>NW_027883680.1:0-245 GCF_054177405.1 Leptonychotes weddellii | reverse complement strand
ATTGCACATCACACGTTTTTAAAATTTCCCAGCAAGCTCATTGTACACTCTGCTAAGATCTGAATGGACTGGAGCAAACACCTGGGCCCCCTGCCTCTGGCAGGGCCAGTCTGGGGGGCCAGGAATGTGCCCTGTGTGGGGACAGGGCCACGGCAAAGCCCCCCAGCTGCATGTCAGGGCCGGCGCAAGACCCTGGCCTTTGGGATGGAGAGGTGTCGCTTCCCTGAGGGTGGGTAGAGGGGATC
>NW_027883679.1:0-245 GCF_054177405.1 Leptonychotes weddellii | reverse complement strand
GTTCTCTCTCATTCTCTCTCTCTCAAATAAATAAATAAAATCTTTAAAAAAAAAAAAAGAGGATGACATTGCTTAATTTTTTAAAGCAATCATGCTATATAGAATCTATGGAACATTCTAAAGATCCTTATAGGTGACATATATCTCTTGGTTTGAATTGGTTTGAATTGGTCATTTATATATTGGCTCTTACTACTGGGTGAAGGGGGTTGGGAGACCTGACCACTTAGCTTTGTTTGATTCTG
>NW_027883678.1:0-245 GCF_054177405.1 Leptonychotes weddellii | reverse complement strand
TCACAAATTTAAGATGCCCTGCAAACCCCGAACCAGAAAAGAGAGAAATCCATACATAGGCATATAGTAAAACATTAAAAACTAAAAACAAAAAAACACAAGCTATCATTTGGAAAAAATACTGTTTTCAAAGAAACCAAAATTAGACTCAAGCTTGTCACTTAATAGAAACAACTGAAATCAGAAGACCTTGAAATGGGGGGGTGGAGCAAGATGGTGGAGGAGTAGGAGACCTGGATTTCGTC
>NW_027883677.1:0-245 GCF_054177405.1 Leptonychotes weddellii | reverse complement strand
TCTCTTTCTTTTTCTCTTTCTCTCTCAGATAAACAAAATAAATCTTAAAAAAAAAAAAAAGAAGAGGAGAAGAGACACACAGGGAGTATGCGACGTGCGGACAGAGTCAGAGACTGAAGCTGGAAGTCAAGGAAGGCCAAGGACTGCCGGCCGCCCCCAGCAGCCAGGATGAGGCAAGGAGGGACAGGTTTGACAGGTTTGGGGGGGGGGGCAGGGCCCTGCTGACCACTGGATTTTGGACTTCT
>NW_027883676.1:0-245 GCF_054177405.1 Leptonychotes weddellii | reverse complement strand
TTTCTCTATCTATCTATCTATCTATCTATCTATCTATCTATCTATGTATGTATCTACCTAGCTATCACCTACCAATCAATCATCTAATTTGATGCAAGTGCTGTCTTGTTGAAGTTGACCATGAAAGACCTTAAACGCTGAAGGAATTTCTGTATGGATTCAACATGCCAAAAAAATCTAGCCTTTTTTTTTTTTTTTTTTTTTTGGAGACGGGAGGTATTGTTTTTGTCTTTCTTCTAGAAGGT
>NW_027883675.1:0-245 GCF_054177405.1 Leptonychotes weddellii | reverse complement strand
AGACCAGGGTCAGGGCCTCTCCATTTAAGATCCGTTCCTACTGAGTTGAGAAAACCAATGCATGGCCAACAGTGTTCCGACGGCGAATGCTGTTCCCGTGCCGAACCTCGAATTCTTAGGTATCTTAGTCTACTACATGTCGCACAAGTCTAGCACTCACAGACACTTTGCACTGTAAGTTGGCTGGAGCACCTGGGGAGCGTGTGAAGGGCAAGCGAAGGGGAGGCCACAGGAGCAGAGCGCTG
>NW_027883674.1:0-245 GCF_054177405.1 Leptonychotes weddellii | reverse complement strand
CAGTGACCCCAATGTTAAATCCTTTCATCTACAGTCTGAGAAACCAAGACATGAAGGCTGCCCTGGGGAAACTTTTCAGCAAAAGACTCTCCTCATAACCAATATGAGGTCATACTGGAGAGTCAGTTGGAGTCACCAATTAGGATGCACTTGAAAATTCAGCCCCAATGGCCTCCCCTTCCAAGGAGCCACCTTTGTTCTTTCCAGCCACCGAATTCCTCTTCTTGGAAATCTTCTAACAGTTT
>NW_027883673.1:0-1659 GCF_054177405.1 Leptonychotes weddellii | reverse complement strand
ACAAAGGAACAGCCAAATAAAAGAGATGAATCCTTCAAGGCATGGAGGAAGGAGTGAGGAACTTCCATGGCCTCTCTGGACAGGCCACCCTCCTAGCACTGCCATGTGTTCACCAGCTGGGAAAGTCTCTGAATCCCATTGTTTAAGGAGTTTTTATGGGGGTTTGATTAAACAGACATGATTGATTAATCATTCATCCGTATTGACCATCAATCTGTAACCCCTCTCCCCTCCCTGGAGGTTCCAATTCTCTAATCACCCCTTGGAAGTTCTGGTGAGCAGCTCCCTTCCTAAAACTATATAGAAGTCCCCAGGCACCACTCATCTCATTAACATACAGAAGCTACTATTCTCACTCCTGAGACAAGGGCCTAAGGGCTGTGTCTCAGGAACTGGGCAAAGACCAAATGTTTTATTAGAGCCCAAGGATGAACATACTAAGGTGGATTCTCTTACTGGATCACCATGACAACAGAGATAGGTCAACCAAGGGAAGAAGTGGGGTTTGGTCAGAAGACTCTGAACACTTCTGATGACCAAGAGAAACCAGTCTCCAAGACCCAGCTCTAAATTACCCTTATTCTGGGAAGCCTTCCAGCTGCCGTGATCCCAGGGCAGAGCCCTGGATTCCCACTCTGGGCTGCTCAGCTCCTGCTTTCCCTCTGACCCTGCCCTGACCCCAAGGTCTTGAGGGTATCTAATCCTGTATATCTCCCCTAAGACTGGGAGCTTCTAGTCCTCAGCAGGGTCTGGGGCTCTCTGGGCAGAGAGAGAAGCAGGGAGCCTTGGTTTGTGTTGGAAGAAGGAGTAGAGGCTGCAGGTCCCTAGAGGTGCTCTGATGATCCTCCTGGCCTCTCCAGACCCTGAGGGCAGCCTTGCAGGTTGGTGTCTCAGGGAAGCCCTGGGGAGCAGCCTGCTGGGAAGCTGCAGCAGAGATAAAGCACACAGCATCAGTTCTAGGTGCCCCGAGGTCTGGCCCCACACCTGCCCCTGTGTGCTGCTGACAGCCTCAGGCAGAAGAGCTTCTTCTGCCCTCCCCTGCTGGCTGCTTCCTGGAAGTGGCAGCCCAGGCTGAGGGGGACCAGGAGGGACAGGGTAGGTGGCAATACTTGGACAGTTATGGAGAGCAAGACCCAGGCTGGTGATGGGGACAGAGTCTGGGAGAAGGGTCATAAGAGAGGATCTTACTAATGGGCAGCTTGTGGGGGTTTTTCAGGATGCCCATTCTGGGTCTTGGGTACTTTACCCAGCCTAGTGCCCTTTGCAGCTTCTAGGTCAGTGGTTCTCAGCCCAGGATGATTCTGCTCCACAGAGGACATGTGCACATGTCTGGAAACACTTTTGATTGTCATGACACAGGAAGCCTGGGGATGCTCCTGGCATCTGGTGGGATGAGGCCAGGGATGCTGTTGAACATAATAAAATGCACAGGATAGCCACCATCCCTGAGAATGATATGACCCCAAATGCCAAGAGTATAGAACATCAGAAACCTTGTTCCAGGTGTGTATCTTGTCTGTGCTGTTGTGCCCTGACTTGGGTGACAGTGGTCTTTGCTATCCTGGAGAGTAGCCTTATGGGGGAGGCAGAGGGGTGAGCTTGATGCACTCCTGGGATGTGTGACATGGACTCTGCACCTGTGTGTGAACCACCTTCTGT
>NW_027883672.1:0-245 GCF_054177405.1 Leptonychotes weddellii | reverse complement strand
CTGGGCTTTTGCAGCTCGCTGCCTTTTGGTGACTTTTCTGTGTCGGTTGATCGGCGACCTTGGCTGTGAGAGGGAGACCCAGAGCTCGTCTGATTGCTCCTCACACCGAGGAGGAGATTCCTGATGACCGCGGGGCAGACGGAGCCGTTCTGACTGGGAAGACGCCCCCCTCAGTCAGGGCCCAGCTCCGCTCGCCACCCCCCACCGCACACCCTCCCCCCCCCCCCCCCACTGCCGGGGCCAGA
>NW_027883671.1:0-245 GCF_054177405.1 Leptonychotes weddellii | reverse complement strand
ATGGGACAGCCAGGGTGAGGGTGACCTTTACTGTCTGCACTCATGGTTAGGACTCCTTCATCCAATTTGATCTCTATTTTGATATATATTATAGTGTAAGCTCTGATGGTTGATTTTTCTCTTTTTAATGCAAGTGCCTGGCTTAATCTTTGATTGCTGGGGCCTCCATTTCTAAGATGGCTATCTAGAATAAACACACTGCCAGCTACATAACCACATAAAGAGCCAGGCAGCCGGCTATCTTC
>NW_027883670.1:0-245 GCF_054177405.1 Leptonychotes weddellii | reverse complement strand
AGCTCTGTGTTGTTATCTATAAAAACTTTTACTATTATTTCAGTGATGGGTCAGATAATATTTAGATCTCCAGCTAGCTTTTTTTTTTTTTTTAAAGATTTTATTTATTTATTTGACAGAGAGAGACACAGCGAGAGAGGGAACACAAGCAGGGGGAGTGGGAGAGGGAGAAGCAGGCTCCCCGCAGAGCAGGGAGCCCTATGCGGGACTCGATCCCAGGACCCTGGGATCATGACCTGAGCTGA
>NW_027883669.1:0-245 GCF_054177405.1 Leptonychotes weddellii | reverse complement strand
TGTTCCAATAACACCTCATTTGGGAAAACAGGTAACAGGCCAGATTTGGCCCATGAAGTGTAGTTTGTAGTCCCTGGACCAGGGCTCAATATATTGAAGATGGGATGGCAGTGTCACAGGTGGTGGGTGGAACAGAGCTGATTGTGCTTGGCTCGGAAATGACAGTATCTGACAAATTAGGGTGTTTGTCACAGAGTTACGGTGAGTTCCCTCTAGGCAGAAGTGATGGAATATAATTAACTTGT
>NW_027883668.1:0-245 GCF_054177405.1 Leptonychotes weddellii | reverse complement strand
TTGAACTTTCTGTGCCCACTGCCCATCCTCTGCCCTGCAGATGCCTCGGGAGGCTTACAGGCTGTCCTGCAGCAGAGACAGAGTTCCACGTTAACGTTATTTCGCCAGGATAATGGGCAGGTGGGCAGGAAAGAGGGGCGGGTCTCGGGCTGACATGTGGTATGACTGGCAGTAACCTGCAGAAGCCCTCGACAGGTACGTGGGTGCCCCTCCCACGTAAAGCAAAATTGACCGTGTGACTGTGT
>NW_027883667.1:0-245 GCF_054177405.1 Leptonychotes weddellii | reverse complement strand
CCCATAGGCAACTGAAAATAACTTGAATCCTCTCCTTGTTGTGTGCAGTGTGATTTTCCACATATGTCAATCATGTCAACTCTGTTAATTTTTGTTGTTGTTCTAGTCATCCATATCCTTACTGATTTTTTTGTCTACCTCTGTTTTAGTCCAAGCTATTGAAAGAGGTTATGAAAATTTCTTCCTTCATTGTAAATTCATCTAGTTCTTTGAGTTCTCTCAATTCATAATGATTATAAATTAAA
>NW_027883666.1:0-245 GCF_054177405.1 Leptonychotes weddellii | reverse complement strand
GATCTCAGATAATTCCCATCCCTTAGGATCACTGTTATTTTTTTCTTTTTTTTCTTTTTTTAAAGATTTTATTTATTTGACAGAGAGAGATACAGCGAGAGAGGGAACACAAGCAGCGGGAGTGGGAGAGGGAGAAGCAGGCTTCCAGCTGAGCAGGGAGCCCGATGCAGGGCTCGATCCCAGGACCCCGGGACCATGATCTGAGCCGAAGGCAGACGCTTAACGACTGAGCCACCCAGGCGCCC
>NW_027883665.1:0-245 GCF_054177405.1 Leptonychotes weddellii | reverse complement strand
CCCTCGGGGGAGGGGGGCGGCCCCCCGGGGGGAGGGTCCCCCGGGTGGGGAGGGGGCGGGGCGGCGGGGACCCCCCGGGCGGGGCGGCGCGGCGCGGTGGGAGGAGAGGGCTGACGTGTGGCGGGGCCAGGCCGGGCCGGGCCGGGGGCCGCGGGGAGGGGGCGGCTGCGAGCGCGCCAAGTGGCGGCGGGCCGGGGCGGGGCTGGGGGCTGAGGGGACGGCGGGAGGTGGGGCCGCGGAGCGCG
>NW_027883664.1:0-245 GCF_054177405.1 Leptonychotes weddellii | reverse complement strand
TGAACTTACGGGAAACCTGGAGAGCACACAGAAAAGCAGACAAAAGTGGTTAAGAAGAAGCTGGGTTCCTTGAACAAAGGCTAAAAGACACTCAAGATAATTTAGACTAAAAAAAAAAAAGAGAACACCAAGGAGTGACTTAATTGTTGTCTTCAATTTATAACGGTGTTTATGTGTGGATCTTGGTCTCTTTCTCTTTCTCTCGCATGCTCCTTCTTGCTGGCGCGCACTGTCCCCCTTTCCCA
>NW_027883663.1:0-245 GCF_054177405.1 Leptonychotes weddellii | reverse complement strand
CTGGATCATTTTGTAATTCTATTTTTAATTTTTTGAGGAAACTTCATACTGTTTTCCACACTGACTGCACCAGTTCGGGTTCCACCAACTGTGCATGAGGGTCCCTTTTTCTCCACAACCTTGCCAACACTTGTTATTTCTTGTGGTTTTGATTTTAGCCATTCTGAAAGGTATGAGGTAATATCTATTGTGGTTTCAATTTGCACTTCCCTGGTGATTACTGATGTTGAGCATCTTTTTTGTGT
>NW_027883662.1:0-1659 GCF_054177405.1 Leptonychotes weddellii | reverse complement strand
GTGCCATGATTAATGGGGTGGGACATATAATGTGCTTTCGTTCTCCTTACAGTCCGGGAAAGAAGACAAACTTTACCAGGAAAATGTTCTGGTGGGGGCAGGGGGAGCTCCGGGAAGACGTAACAGGATTCCCCAATTTAGGTCAAAGGACTCCCTGAGAACATGACGGAAAATTTTTTTATTGTGGGAAAACATACACAACGCAAAATTTGCCACCATAACCATGGTTAAGTGTATAATCTGGTGGCATTGCGCACATTCACACTGTGATGCTGCCATCGCTGTCACTGTCTCCAGAAGCTTCCTGTCGTCCCCAGCTGAGCCTCTGTCCCCACGAAACACTGACGCTCACCCCTCCCCAGCCCCTGGAGCCCCCCGCGTCTGCCATCAGTCTCCACGACTCTGGTGACTCGGAGCATCTCGGGTAAATGGAATCACACGCTGTCTGTCCTCCTGCGACTTTATTTCACTCAGCACAAAGTCCTCAAGGGTCACCCATGCTGCGCCAAGTGACGGGGTTTCGAGAAAGTGCTGTTCACGCTGTGGCTCAGTGAAGAGTAGGATGGAGACAGGCTGAGAACCTCACTGCACAGAAGAAACACGATGGGAGGAGAGCTGAGCCGAGGTGGGCACGGGGTGTCGGCGGAGGTGGACAGGGGCTCCGTGTGGGCTGTCCCGTCAGGGGCAAGGTGGCAGGGGGAGCCAGGGGCCGGCAGGACCGCTCCTCTTGTGGAACCCCACCAGCAGCAGGGAGCAATACAGTTAGATGTGAGTCTCCTGGTGATGAGAAGGCAGCGGGGCCTTGGGGGGGCACCGTGTGCCTGGCCCCGTCATCTGAGGGTGCTCACGAGGGGGTGGTGGGGACACCAGCCAGGGGACAGCTGTGAGGGTCTGCTGACCACGCTCAGTGAACCCAGGTCTGGGTGAAGGGCCGACGCGAGGCACAGCCGTTCCTCAGCCGCTGGGTGGTGGCGACCCATTCGTGGAGGAAGAGGACGGTCTCGGTCAGTGGCTCTCGAATTCTGGTGCCCACTAGAATGATCCGGGGAGCTCTTAAAAATCCCACTGTCCGGTCCATCAGCTCAGCCCAATGATCAGTATCGAGGGGTGAGAGCCAGGAATCAGAGTGTTAAAGAAAGATCCCACGTGATTCCAACGTGCAGCCAAATTTATAAACCCGTGGCCCAGGAGAAACCTAATGTCTCCTGAAGCTCTGCAAGTAAAAACGAGCCGACAGAATGCCCGTGCCCTCTGAGGTACTGATCTGTTGTGCCCCGAGTTTCTGCACCTGCACCCGGCCTTCCGTGCCCACGGGGCCATGTCCACGGAAACTGAGCCGCGTGGGCCAGGCACAGGACTCAAACCAGGTGTTCTTCTTTTAAAGAGACTAAAAAACATACTGTCAGTGTCATTTAGGAGACCACAAAGACAGGGTGTTTTGCACAGCACAGGAAGGGGTGGAAATACTAACTTTTTTTTTTTTTTTTTACTGAAAACGCACAAAAGGCGGTTTCCCCAGATGGCTCTCACCGACGGCATATCTGAAAGTACCAAGTGTCAGTTTTCTGCTCAGGGCGCCTGGTGCTTCAAGGATTCCCTTCAACCAGGAGGGAGCTGGAAAACTTCCAGACACAAGTACACATCCTGATTTAACTTCAG
>NW_027883661.1:0-245 GCF_054177405.1 Leptonychotes weddellii | reverse complement strand
AGACCAGGGTCAGGGCCTCTCCATTTAAGATCCGTTCCTACTGAGCTGAGAAAACCAATGCATGGCCAACAGTGTTCCGACGGCGAATGCTGTTCCCGTGCCGAACCTCGAATTCTTAGGTATCTTAGTCTACTACATGTCGCACAAGTCTAGCACTCACAGACACTTTGCACTGTAAGTTGGCTGGAGCACCTGGGGAGCGTGTGAAGGGCAAGCGAAGGGGAGGCCACAGGAGCAGAGCGCTG
>NW_027883660.1:0-245 GCF_054177405.1 Leptonychotes weddellii | reverse complement strand
AAATAAATTGTATCTTGATTGTATCAATGTCAATATTCTGGTTGTGAATTTTACATTAGGTTTACAAAATGTTACCATTGGGATAAACCTAATAAAGGATACATGAGGTTCCTCTGTATTATTTCTTGCAACTGCCTGTGAATCTACAATTACATCAAAATAAAAAGTTTAATTGAGCTATTTAATTTCTGTTTCAATTATAATATATATATTATATATTATATAATAATATAGATTATATAGAA
>NW_027883659.1:0-245 GCF_054177405.1 Leptonychotes weddellii | reverse complement strand
CCGGTCTTTCTGTGACCCCGAGGGTCCTGAGACCACACTGTCCCATGAGGGTTCCAACCCCGCTTAGCCACCGGAGCGACGTCCCTCAGCGGAGCAGACTTCTAGAAGTTCCAATTTTGTGCTCCGGGGCTCTATCACTTGCCAGAAGTGGCGGACGGAGGCCCCCTCCCCCGCCGTCTATCCTCCCGAGTATTGCCTCAGATTCACTTCTCTGCACGTCCTACCTTCCAGAAAGTGGTCGCTTT
>NW_027883658.1:0-245 GCF_054177405.1 Leptonychotes weddellii | reverse complement strand
ATGGGACAGCCAGGGTGAGGGTGACCTTTACTGTCTGCACTCATGATTAGGACTCCTTCATCCAATTTGATCTCTATTTTGATATATATTATAGTGTAAGCTCTGATGGTTGATTTTTCTCTTTTTAATGCAAGTGCCTGGCTTAATCTTTGATTGCTGGGGCCTCCATTTCTAAGATGGCTATCTAGAATAAACACACTGCCAGCTACATAACCACATAAAGAGCCAGGCAGCCGGCTATCTTC
>NW_027883657.1:0-245 GCF_054177405.1 Leptonychotes weddellii | reverse complement strand
TGAACTTACGGGAAACCTGGAGAGCACACAGAAAAGCAGACAAAAATGGTTAAGAAGAAGCTGGGTTCCTTGAACAAAGGCTAAAAGACACTCAAGATAATTTAGACTAAAAAAAAAAAAGAGAACACCAAGGAGTGACTTAATTGTTGTCTTCAATTTATAACGGTGTTTATGTGTGGATCTTGGTCTCTTTCTCTTTCTCTCGCATGCTCCTTCTTGCTGGCGCGCACTGTCCCCCTTTCCCA
>NW_027883656.1:0-245 GCF_054177405.1 Leptonychotes weddellii | reverse complement strand
TCTCTAATAACTTCCATGCTTTTTTCAAGCCCAGCTAGTATCTTTATTTTATTTTTTTAAAGATTTTATTTATTTATTTGAGAGAGAATGAGATAGAGAGAGCATGAGAGGGGGGAGGGTCAGAGGGAGAGGCAGACTCCCTGCTGAGCAAGGAGCCCGATGTGGGACTCGATCCTGGGACTCCAGGATTATGACCTGAGCTGAAGGCAGTCGCCCAACCAACTGAGCCACCCAGGCGCCCGCGC
>NW_027883655.1:0-245 GCF_054177405.1 Leptonychotes weddellii | reverse complement strand
CAACAGCTGCAGGATGAGCCGGCTTAGGAGGACCTTGCCCAGGACAAGCCCCATGACACTGTGAGGGTGTTCCCAGTCCCCAGTTAAGTCATGCAATGCAACAAGTGATTATACATCAGGGTGGATGATGCAAAGTACAGTGCACCGAGAACATGACAAAAACATTTAAATGACAGAATAGTATGTAGGTAAACATACTCTATACTATGTAAGTGAAGGGAAAAGTAAACAACGGGGTCAGAAAG
>NW_027883654.1:0-245 GCF_054177405.1 Leptonychotes weddellii | reverse complement strand
GTAACTTGCTTGTCCGCGTCTTGCTGATCGGATTTGTTTCCTGTGTTTCAGTTCTGTACACTGACGTACAACATTAGAGAAGTCTCGGGCGTGCAGCGTGATGACTGGGTATTTGCACGTAGTTTGAAATGACCACCACAGTCTAGGGGGCACGGCCACCACGCATACTTACACATTGTAGCTTGTGATGGGGACTTCTGGGGTTTTCTCTGCCAGCAGCGTGCAAATATGCAGTGTGGCACCCT
>NW_027883653.1:0-245 GCF_054177405.1 Leptonychotes weddellii | reverse complement strand
GTTCTGCATGGAGCACTGGGTGTTATGCACAAACAATGAATAATGTAACACTACATCTAAAACTAATGATGTAATGTATGGGGATTAACATAAGAATAAAAAAAACTATAAAAAAAATAAATTAAATAAAAAAGAAACCGTCAAAAAAAAAAGAAAGAAAGAAACGCCGGATCTCAGGGCCCTGCCCAGACCTACTGAATCAGAATCTGCATTTTAACAAGATCCCCAGGCAATTTCCAGACATT
>NW_027883652.1:0-245 GCF_054177405.1 Leptonychotes weddellii | reverse complement strand
TTGAACTTTCTGTGCCCACTGCCCATCCTCTGCCCTGCAGATGCCCCGGGAGGCTTACAGGCTGTCCTGCAGCAGAGACAGAGTTCCACGTTAACGTTATTTCGCCAGGATAATGGGCAGGTGGGCAGGAAAGAGGGGCGGGTCTCGGGCTGACATGTGGTATGACTGGCAGTAACCTGCAGAAGCCCTCGACAGGTACGTGGGTGCCCCTCCCACGTAAAGCAAAATTGACCGTGTGACTGTGT
>NW_027883651.1:0-1659 GCF_054177405.1 Leptonychotes weddellii | reverse complement strand
TCTGACCCTCCCCCCTCTCATGTGCTCTCTCTCTCCTCTCATCCTCTCTCTCAAATAAAAAAAAAAAATCTAAAAAAAAAAGGTAATGGTGGCTTCATAAAATGAGTTTGAAAGTTTTCCTTCCATTTCTATTTTTTTGGAACAGTTTCAGAAGAATAGGTATTAATTCTTCTTTAAATGTTTGGTAGAATTCCCCTGGGAAGCCATCTGGCCCTGGGCTTCTGTTCGTTGGGAGATTTTTGATGACTGCTTCAATTTCCTTAGTGGTTATAGGTCTGTTCAGTTTTTCTATTTCTTCCTGGTTCAATTTTGGTTGTTGATACATCTCTAGGAATGCATTCATTTCTTGTAGGTTATCTAATTTGCTGGCATACAGTTGCTCCTAATATGTTCTTATAATTGTTTGTATTTCTTTGGTGTTGGTTGTGATCTTTCCTTTTTCATTCATCATTTTATTTATTTGGGTCATTTCTCTTTTCTTTTTGATAAGTCGGGCCAGGGGTTTTCAATCTTGTTAATTCTTTCAAAGAACCAGCTCCTAGTTTCGTTGATCTGTTCTACTGTTCTTTTGGTTTCTATTTCATTGATTTCTGCTCTGATCTTTATTATTTCTCTTCTCCTGCTGGGTTTAGGCTTTATTTGCTGTCCTTTCTCCAGCTCCTTTAGGTGTAGGGTTAGGTTGTGTATTTGAGACCTTTCTTGTTTCTTGAGAAAGGCTTGTATTGCTATATAGTTTCCTCTTAGGACCACCTTTGCTGCGTCCCAAAGATTTTGTACAGTTGTGTTTTCATTTTCATTGGTTTCCATGAATTTTTATAATTCTTTAATTGCCTGGTTGACCCATTCATTCTTTAGTAGGATGCTCTTTAGCCTCCATGTATTTGAGTTCTTTCCAATCTTCCTCTTCTGATTGAGTTTTAGTTTCAAAGCATTGTGGTCTGAAAATAGGCAGGGAATGATCCCAATCTTTTGGTACTGGTTGAGACCTGATTTGTGACCTAGGATGTGATCTATTCTGGAGAATGTTCCATGGGCACTAGAGAAGAATGTGTATTCCGTCGCTTTGGGATGGAATATTCTGAATATGTCTGTGAAGTCCATTTGGTCTGGTTTGTCATTTAAGGTCTTTATTTCCTTGTTGATCTTTTGTTTAGATGATATGTTCATTTCAGTGAGAGGGGTGTTGAAGTCCCCCACTATTATTATTTTGTTGTCAATGTGTTTCTTTGCTTTTGTTATTAATTGCCTTATATAATTGGCTGCTCCCATGTTAGGGGCATAGATATTTACAATTGTTAGATCTTCTTGTTGGATAGACCCTTTAAGTAGGATATACTGTCCTTCCGCATCTCTTATTACAGTCTTTGGTTTAAAATCTAATTTGTCTGATATAAGGATTGCCGCCCCAGCTTTCTTTTGGTGTCCTTTTGCATGGTAAATGGTTTTCCACCCCCTCACTTTCAATCTGGGGGTGACTTTGGGTCTAAAATGAGTCTCTTGCAGACAGCATATCAATGGGTCTTGTTTTTTAATCCAATCTGATAGCCTTTGTCTTTTGATTGGGGCATTTAGCCCATTTACATTCAGGGTAACTATTGAAAGATAGGAGTTTAGTGCTATTGTTTTATTGCCTGTAAGGTGACTGTTACTGTATATTGT
>NW_027883650.1:0-245 GCF_054177405.1 Leptonychotes weddellii | reverse complement strand
TGTTCCAATAACACCTCATTTGGGAAAACAGGTAACAGGCCAGATCTGGCCCATGAAGTGTAGTTTGTAGTCCCTGGACCAGGGCTCAATATATTGAAGATGGGATGGCAGTGTCACAGGTGGTGGGTGGAACAGAGCTGATTGTGCTTGGCTCGGAAATGACAGTATCTGACAAATTAGGGTGTTTGTCACAGAGTTACGGTGAGTTCCCTCTAGGCAGAAGTGATGGAATATAATTAACTTGT
>NW_027883649.1:0-245 GCF_054177405.1 Leptonychotes weddellii | reverse complement strand
AGGATTAATTTGTACTCATCAGTATAATTCCAACATTGAGCCAAGGGTTTGATAAACAATACAATTTGATGAATTTGTGATTGAATGAGTGGGCCCCGACTCTAATCATTTTGATGGTTTTATTAGTGTACATTTACTCATTTGCCCACTATTTTTCTTTTTTAGTAGCTTTACTGAGATCTCATTTATATATCATAATATTCACACATTTGAACTGAACAATTCAGTGATTTTTAGCATCTCTT
>NW_027883648.1:0-245 GCF_054177405.1 Leptonychotes weddellii | reverse complement strand
TGTTCTGGTCCATTTAAGAAAAGCAGTGTCCTACCCTGGGCTTTGTACTTTTGCAGCTAATCTTTTTTTTTTTTTTATTCAAAAAGATTTTTTTTTTAATTTTTTTTAATTTTTATTTTTTTTTATTCTTATGTTAATCCCCATACATTACATCATTAGTTCTAGATGAAGTGTTCCATGATTCATTGTTTGTGCATAACACCCAGTGCTCCATGCAGAACGTGCCCTCGTCAATACCCACCCCC
>NW_027883647.1:0-245 GCF_054177405.1 Leptonychotes weddellii | reverse complement strand
AATAAATTGTATCTTGATTGTATCAATGTCAATATTCTGGTTGTGAAATTTTACATTAGGTTTACAAAATGTTACCATTGGGATAAACCTAATAAAGGATACATGAGGTTCCTCTGTATTATTTCTTGCAACTGCCTGTGAATCTACAATTACATCAAAATAAAAAGTTTAATTGAGCTATTTAATTTCTGTTTCAATTATAATATATATATTATATATTATATAATAATATAGATTATATAGAA
>NW_027883646.1:0-245 GCF_054177405.1 Leptonychotes weddellii | reverse complement strand
GGTGAGAGACCAAGGCCAGCTCCCAGCAACTCCCTTCTTTATTCTATTTCTTTTTCTTTTTTTTTAAAGGTTTTATTTATTTGACAGAGAGAAAGACAGCCAGGGAGGGAACACAAGCAGGGGGAGTGGGAGAGGGAGAAGCAGGCTTCCCGCTGAGCAGGGAGCCCGATGCGGGGCTGGACCCCAGGACCCTGGGATCATGACCTGAGCCGAAGGCAGACACTTAACGACTGAGCCACCCAGGC
>NW_027883645.1:0-245 GCF_054177405.1 Leptonychotes weddellii | reverse complement strand
TGTCAGGAAATACAAGCATACCGTAAGCATTTAAAAGATCTGTTCCACAACACTGTCAAAGTTTACAACCCTTTACTGCTTTTCTTAGTATTTTTTTTAAAGATTTTATTTATTTATTTATTTATTTATTTATTTATTTATTTATTTATTTTAAAGACTTTATTTATTTTTTAGAGAGCGAGCAAGAGAGAAACAGCATGAGAGGGGAGAGGGTCAGAGGGAGAAGCAGGCTCCCCGCTGAGCCG
>NW_027883644.1:0-245 GCF_054177405.1 Leptonychotes weddellii | reverse complement strand
TTTTCCATTTCTTTGTGTCTTCCTCAATTTCTTTCATGAGTATTTGATAGTTTTCTGAGGACAGATCCTTTGCCTCTTTGGTTAGATTTATTCCTAGGTATCTTATGGTTTTGGGTGCAATTGTAAATGGGATCGACTCCTTAATTTCTCTTTCTTCATGACATCTTTATTTAAGTGGTGTCCAAGGATTGCGTGGTGTGGTATGAAATACTTGTCACCCTCATCTCCTTTGTTTAAACTATACA
>NW_027883643.1:0-245 GCF_054177405.1 Leptonychotes weddellii | reverse complement strand
TGTGATCTTTTTTAATTCTCATCAAAAAACACCTCTGTGATAAAGGTATTACTATAATATCCATTTTAGCAATGAGGAAATTGAAGCGCAGATTTGCTGAGTGTCACAAATTCGGCAGGTGGTGATGGAGTTGGAGGTCAAACCTATACATGCTGTCTGTGAAACCTGGGTCATTAACCAAAACTTTCACCATATTAGGTGAATATCTGAATAATCAGAAGGAGTGGAGAGACAGCCCTAGGTAG
>NW_027883642.1:0-245 GCF_054177405.1 Leptonychotes weddellii | reverse complement strand
GATCCCTACTTTTGTATTTACCCCAAAGATACAAAAGTAGGGATCTGAAGGGGTACGTGCACCCCGATGTTTATAGTTTTGTCTACTTTTAAAATGTAGTACACTAAAGGACGTAGACTGTGGGGCTGATAAGTTTTGAGTTGCTTTTTTACATTTGCTCTTGGAGGTGTGCAGAGGCCTTATAAGGAGTTTCAGTTTGGGAATTAGGAGCAGACAGACTGTCCTTGAGGTAAGTCCAAGATCCG
>NW_027883641.1:0-245 GCF_054177405.1 Leptonychotes weddellii | reverse complement strand
CTGGATCATTTTGTAATTCTATTTTTAATTTTTTGAGGAAACTTCGTACTGTTTTCCACACTGACTGCACCAGTTCGGGTTCCACCAACTGTGCATGAGGGTCCCTTTTTCTCCACAACCTTGCCAACACTTGTTATTTCTTGTGGTTTTGATTTTAGCCATTCTGAAAGGTATGAGGTAATATCTATTGTGGTTTCAATTTGCACTTCCCTGGTGATTACTGATGTTGAGCATCTTTTTTGTGT
>NW_027883640.1:0-1659 GCF_054177405.1 Leptonychotes weddellii | reverse complement strand
GTAGTGTGATAATAATCAAAGATGATCAGCTCAGTCCAGGGTATGGCCCACAGGTTGAGAAATTCCATTTTCTAAGGCATCTAGAATTAGTGGAACATATGTGACTGATTCATATTAATCAAGTTCAGAGCATTAATTTAAAATTGAAGATACTTTTTTCTAGTGCTCAAAATTCTTGGGCCTTTTACTATATATACCCACTGCACATATCAGAATAGAAGTTTATAGATGTGCAGGGAGCTAGAAGAAAAAGTGGTACACTATTTTGAAGGATATGTTATCCATGGTATGGTGAGGCCTGGTGAGCCCTCTCTGATCTTCAGTAAAGGACCACTCTCCGGGGATCAGAGGCCAGTATTGTTTCTCCAAATCACTTGGTCTATGCTTGACATACATGCATTGTCAAATTCTATGTTTTTCTATCCCATGCATTTGGGCCTTTTTGATCATATTCAATGGTAAAGTTATTTAAGTGTTTTAGACAGATACTCTAATTTACTCACTGACTATGAGTCAGGAAGCACTCTAGCCATGTTTCCATGTCCATGGGCTTTTTCCATAGATCTCATTCATGAATTGTTATTCCTAATATCATCCGGAGGTAGTTACCATGACATTTGGTCATACTTAGCTGTTGTCACAGAGGATGGAGATCCGATGTATAGGTACCGTTTCATGTTTACAGATTTCATAGATGTGGATCTTTGAAAGACCATCTGTCTACCACACTAATCCTAGTCCACAGCCTTGCATCTGCATCTAAAATAACTACCCTTGAAGTAAGTATGCAGTTACTTATTGGATTTATAAAATCTCTATATCTTTATGAAAAACATGCTCCCCAAAGGAAATAGTTGATACTGTTATGTTTGTAAATCTGGGTCTGTGGCTATAAACTTCAAGAATGTTAAGGTTATACTATTATGGTTTCAAGGATACACATTTACTATATACATTTTACTATAAAATTTACTATATATATAATTTTAGTGTATAATTAGAAGGAAATTTTATACCAACTCTATTTTATAAAAAAGTGTTCTAGGTAGAGTCATAACTTTCATACTCATTTCCAGCTCCCCTTCCTAGGTCACTTTTATTATAAACTCAGTCTGAGACCAAGCATATTACTGTCAATAACCTCACATAGAATAAAATGCACATTTAAGAAATGGTAACAAGTCTACCTAGCATATGGTATGTGTGTATAATCATTATATATGAATTTTGCGGGGATGGCAAAAGTAATATAACCTCTTTATAAAATTACATAAATAATAATTTAGAAAGAGAAAAAAAATTCAATTCCAATTGTGGATAAATTTTTCTCATTTTCTCTTTCCTATGCATCTATTTACATACACATTTACCTATATAGTTACATATCTTTAAACAAGAGTGACATTTTTTATTTATTGAGGTGAAATTCATATATAAAATTAACCCAGCCACCCCATCCCTCCCACCCCCCACCACTCCAGCCACCCTCAGTTTGTTTCCTGAGATTAAGTCTCTTATGGTTTGTCTCCCTCTCTGGTTTCATCTTGTTTCATTTTTTTCTCCTTTCCCCTGTGCTCCTCTGTCTTGTTTCTCAAATTCCTCATATTAGTGAGATCATATGATACATGTCTTTCTCTGTTTGACTTATTTCGCTTAGCA
>NW_027883639.1:0-245 GCF_054177405.1 Leptonychotes weddellii | reverse complement strand
CCGGTCTTTCTGTGACCCCGAGGGTCCTGAGACCACACTGTCCCACGAGGGTTCCAACCCCGCTTAGCCACCGGAGCGACGTCCCTCAGCGGAGCAGACTTCTAGAAGTTCCAATTTTGTGCTCCGGGGCTCTATCACTTGCCAGAAGTGGCGGACGGAGGCCCCCTCCCCCGCCGTCTATCCTCCCGAGTATTGCCTCAGATTCACTTCTCTGCACGTCCTACCTTCCAGAAAGTGGTCGCTTT
>NW_027883638.1:0-245 GCF_054177405.1 Leptonychotes weddellii | reverse complement strand
CTGTGTTCCCTCTCTCGCTGTCTGTCAAATAAATAAATAAAATCTTAAAAAAAAAAAAATGCCTGGGTCTTAAAAGTGGAAGACATTTGTTTCTAGGTCAAGTACACCTCAATCAAGCCGAATTTTTTTTAAAAAGAAAAATTTGGGCTAAGTGCAAATATTTTAAATACTTGAGGTTTTAGGGAAATGGACCCCAAATCGTAAGGTTTAACTACTGCGCACGCACGTTCCAGCAGAGGCCTGTG
>NW_027883637.1:0-245 GCF_054177405.1 Leptonychotes weddellii | reverse complement strand
TGACCTTGGGAACAGGTTTTCGTGGGAGGGGCAACGTCAGTGCTTGGGGGGGAAGAAGCCGATTGAAATCAATAAGAATTGATTTGGAGTGCGGGGGCCACAGTGTTAAAATCTCCTACCTCTTGATAGAGCTTCATGAATATTAACAAGCTGAAGATCAATAAGGAGCTGATTTTCAGATGCAAACCTGACTTCTTCACGTGTAGATTAAAGGAACAGAATGATGATGTTTCTTTCTGCACTGC
>NW_027883636.1:0-245 GCF_054177405.1 Leptonychotes weddellii | reverse complement strand
TTTGTATGATTCCATGTTAAACCTCAAATAAATGCTTCCTTATGTGAAAAAAAAAAAAAGAAAATGTGGTGTATATATAATGGAATATTACTCAGCCATCAAAAAGAATGAAATCTTGCCGTTTGCAATGATGTGGATGGAACTAGAGAGTATTATGTTAAGTGAAATAAGTTAGTTGGAGAAAGACAAATACCATATGATTTCACTCATATGTAGAGTTTAAGAAACAAAACAGATCAACATAG
>NW_027883635.1:0-245 GCF_054177405.1 Leptonychotes weddellii | reverse complement strand
AAGGGACCTGAGTGGGGATGGGGATGGGGCTAGATTCAAGCCCTTTGGGTGGTCAGGGAAGACTCACCTGAGGAGGTTTTAGAGCAGACCTGAATAAAGCGAAGTAAGCAGGTGACCATCAGGAGGAAGAGCATTCCAGAAAAGGGACCAGCAAATGCAAAGGCCCAGAGGTGGGGAATCAAGCTGCAAGTCTGCAGCTGAGTGAGTGGGGGGAGACTGGACATAGCTGAAGTCAAAGTAGTCAA
>NW_027883634.1:0-245 GCF_054177405.1 Leptonychotes weddellii | reverse complement strand
CAAGCAGGGGAGTGGCAGGCAGAGGAAGAAGCAGGCTCCCCGCTGAGCAGGGAGCCCGATGTGGGACTTGATCCCAGGACCCTGGGATCATGACCTGAGCCGAAGGCAGACGCTTAACTGACTAAGCCACTCAAGCATCCCAGATACATTCTTTGTAATAAACATTCTCAGGGTGGAGAGAGGGCATAGTGCATTTCATCTTCATCATTCAGTATGAAAAAAAGGAAAAGAAATGGATCACTCTG
>NW_027883633.1:0-245 GCF_054177405.1 Leptonychotes weddellii | reverse complement strand
GGAGAGACTCCAGGGACAGCATCGTCTGCCGCAGGGTCTGATGATTCTCTGCCCGTACGGTCGGTGAGTCCACACACGTCTCCGTCTCCAGCTGACAGTCCACGTTGTGCCCTGAGCACTCGTGATGAGAGGCTCTGTCCATTATGTATTCAAGTGCTGTAGATGTTTGACCCCACACTGGACGAGCAGCAAGACGCCAGCTGCAGAGACGGTCCCGTGACAGGTCTGATTGTCATGCCTGGTGC
>NW_027883632.1:0-245 GCF_054177405.1 Leptonychotes weddellii | reverse complement strand
ACTTTCCCGCAGGAGCCGTGAGAAGGTCCTGGATGTTCTCGTGCCGCAGGGCCAGAGCAGGGGTGCATCCTGCAGTCCTTCCCATGCACTATTTGGCAACACTGTGGTTTGCTGGTTTCCACGTGAGTCAACATCCCTGTACTTCACTCTTTTGGGTTACGGATGAGGTGGAACCTTCCTCCAGGTCTTTAACTCTGTGCCGTGAAGAATCCACTGAGGTCTCAGTATCTATGCAGATGGCCATG
>NW_027883631.1:0-245 GCF_054177405.1 Leptonychotes weddellii | reverse complement strand
TTAAGCAACTTTTACGAAGTTGAACAGCTAGGGAACAGTTTAAAACCACAAAGTATGATTTTCGAACCTGTACTCTTAAGACAAAATGAATGGCTACCAATTTTTCAAGAAAATTAGAGTAAGGTTCTATGACCTCCATTTTAGAGATACAAATGGATGGGACCAACTCTGGGCAATTGCCAGTTTTAGGATTTAAGGTCAGACAGTATTAACTGGAGGATTGGTTCTGCTGCATCCAGCAATAT
>NW_027883630.1:0-245 GCF_054177405.1 Leptonychotes weddellii | reverse complement strand
AACCAACACATGCTACAACATGGACGAGCCTTAAAAACACGCTAAGTGAAAGAAGTCAGACATAAAAAGCCACACATTACAGGATTCCACATAAATGACCAGATGTGGTACCAGACGTGGTTTCATTGTTAAGAGCAAATTAATACATCTTCTAGTACCCAGTCTTCAGAAGGCTGACTAATACCTGAAAACAGGTAAATCCATAGAGACTGAAAGCAGATTAGTGGTTGCCCAGGACCCGGCGG
>NW_027883629.1:0-1660 GCF_054177405.1 Leptonychotes weddellii | reverse complement strand
GAGGGCATGTTCTGCATGGAGCACTGGGTGTTATGCACAAACAATGAATCATGGAACACTTCATCTAAAACTAATGATGTAATGTATGGGGATTAACATAAGAATAAAAAAATAAAAAATAAATAAATAAATAAATAAATCACCATTTTACAGATGGGAGGGCATTAAGACTTAGAGAGGTTAAATGACTTCTCCAAGGCCATAAAACTAATTTAGTAGCAAATCCAGGATTCAAGCCCGAATTTGGCTCTAACAACTTAGCACTTATGGAATGCAAAGGCTAATATTTGCAAATCAATAATACTCAGAACAATAAATAAAAGCTACATAAGAAAAATATTTTAGATTAGAGCAGCTGTTCAGAGAAAAACAAGTAATTCACATAGTGAATTTCTTTTAGATATCTTGAACCAGAATAATGAAGTATATTTTATGTTTTGAACAAGAATAATGAAGTTTTTTTATAGGTATTTTTCTCTTTTCCCAGAAACCCAAGAGGAAGTGCTAAAGCACTCTTTAATGTTATTTAGAATGAATCACTGTAGCATGATGCATTGGGGAAGAACTTGGCTTTAAAAACCAATTTCAAATCTTACTTCTGTCACTTGCTGGCTCTGTGACCTTGAAAAAACTACTTATCTTCTCTTGACCTTAGTTTCCTCACTCTTAAAATGAAAATAATCACAGTTTGGGAGAGGATCAGATAACAGGATAAATAGGAAGTACTTAGTAAGGTATAAGGTACTTATAAGGAAATTTAAGAAAAGTACCTTGCATTGCAAAGCATTATAAAAATATATGTATAATTATAATTAGTGTATATATAAATGGACACAGAATCCCCAGATATAAATGGACAAAGAGAAAAATCACCCAGAGAGACAATAGCTTCCCTTCATTGCAGGCATATAATAGGTGTTGAACAAACACTGACAAGTTCAATGGGCATAGGTTCAGTTGCTCAAGATGAAGAAGTTCTAGAGACATATTGTACAACATGTACATATAGCTAACAATACTGTAATGTACACTTACAAATTGTTAAGAGGGTAAATGTTTTACGTGTTTTTAACCACAATTAAAAAAAAAAAAAAACAGTGACTAAAATTTGAAGACCACGCTCCATTTCAAAAGTTGATTTCTAAAAGCCAAAGTCACTCTTGGACATCTGGGGAACACCATCAGAATTCCACACAAAAGCAAACCATTATTTCAGAAATAAACTTTGATGTTTGAAAATGAAAGACAAAAAGCTATTTCCTGGGGGCAGAGAGGACTTCTCTCAGCTGCTTGAGACACAGATAGCAATCCTGGAGCTGCTCCAATTTCATCATCTCTGTGTTCCCCCTCCCTCTTCTGCCCTTGCCTCAGCCCTCTCTGCACCCCTCCTTCCCCCATGCTTCTCTGCCTGTCTCTGCTGCCTCCTCCTCCCTGACCCTGCTGAAGTCCTACAGTCCCCTCATCCGCCCTCCTCTCTCTCCTCTCACCTGCAGCTAATCTTGATATGGAATTAAGACATAGTTGTTTTTATATCTGTAGCATTATTGAAAATATAAAGGCTGTGTTATCCCTGTTATTTAAGAAATTTCAATCATGCGCTTTTAATTAAAAATTCAGGAGACTTGGATAGTCGGGCAGAGCAAGATGGCGGAGGAGTAGG
>NW_027883628.1:0-13055 GCF_054177405.1 Leptonychotes weddellii | reverse complement strand
ACCCAGGCGCCCCGAAGCTGGGCTTTTAAACCAGGTGAGGAGGGCGCCTGGGTGGCTCAGTTGGTTAAGCGACTGCCTTCGGCTCAGGTCATGATCCTGGAGTCCCGGGATCGAGTCCCGCATCGGGCTCCCTGCTCTGCAGGGAGTCTGCTTCTCCCTCTGACCTTCCCCCCTCTCATGCTCTATCTCATTCTCTCTCTCAAATAAATAAATAAAATCTTTAAAAAAAATAAATAAATAAAATAAATAAATAAACCAGGTGAGGACTTGGCCTCTATCAAACAACCAGTAAGCAGAGAATGGTGCCACTGAAGGAGTGTTTCATGAAGGAGACTCTGGGACTGGTGCTTCTGTAGGGTGTCTGCCCCTGGAAAAATACCCAGAAATGCTGGTTTAAAAATAAACGAACTGGGGCGCCTGGGTGGCTCAGTCGGTTAAGCGCCTGCCTTCAGCTCGGGCCATGATCCCAGGGTGCTGGGATCAAGCCCCACATCGGGCTCCCTGCTCAGTGGGGAGCCTGCTTCTCCCTCTCCCTCTGCCCCTGCCCCTCCACTCGTGCTCACTCACTCAAATAAATAAATAAAATCTTTAAAAATAAAATAAACATCCTTTAAATGTACAGTGGAGCTCAGAAGAGAGCATGGGAAATCTCCCCGGCCCAAATTGCAGAGGTAGCTTCAAACTGGGGGCCCTGATAATCTTTGCCCAGAGACAGGACTTTGGAATTTAACGGCTGCCAGGCCTTGGGCCAGGCTGTTTGGAGAGAAGCAGAGGCCCCTGCATAAAACTCTCGGTCCCTCAGAGTGAAGCTACACCTCCAATGAGAGCATGTGGTGGAAGAAAGGCTGATTGATACCAGGGAGACACACCCAGGAAACGCCCATCTTGGCTTGGGCTCTGGGTTGAGGGAATGTTTCCTCGGGGACTTCACAACCACCGGCTTGACTGGGGTTTGGATTGACCCTTGCGGAACAGGCCAGGAAACCCCCAGCATAGAAATGAACTGAAGGAGGGGCGCCTGGGTGGCTCAGTCGTTAAGCGTCTGCCTTCGGCTCAGGTCATGGTCCCAGGGTCCTGGGATCGAGCCCCGCATCGGGCTCCCTGCTCCGCGGGAAGTCTGCTTCTCCCTCTCCCACTGCCCCGGCTTGTGTTCCCTCTCTCGCTGTGCCTCTCTCTGTCAAATAAATAAATAAAATCTTTAAAAAAAAAAAAAGAAATGAACTGAAGGTGAGCTATGGTGGAAGCGGGGGGACACATCCCCAAGTGACCTGATGCCGAGTTAGAGCAGGTTCGGGTCACCCAAATTTAAGGACAGGATCGAAAATTGCAAAGCACACCTGAGGATGATGTGATGAGCTAGTCTGGGCTGCTGGTTCCCTTCCCCAAATTTAACCTTGGAGAACCTGGAAGAAAGAAAGCATCCTGTCATGGTGTTGACGTGTCTAGTCGGATAGCGGCCAGTTTGTGCGCTAAGCGTGCAGACGCCCAGCAAACGGGGGATAAGCCTAAGGCCAGAGGTAAATCTATGGGATCCATTTGGAACGTCTCGAGGGGCAGTGTGGGCCCTGCCCGGTTACCCAGGTATGCTGCTCTCCCCTAGAAATCTGGTGCGATTCACGAAAGGTGCACTGGGAAATGATTTGGTCAGAAACGTGGATGCCACAGCAGAACCGACTCTCCTGCAGCTCCTTGGCCATCCCTCGTCCGCACACAGGTCCTGGGATTTGCCACTGATAAGCGCAAGCCAGAAGGTCAAAAGAGGGGGCCATGGGGGCCAACGCATAATCTGCCCAATAATTGCTTAGCGCCCTTTGGTGTCCATTTGTCTTGTTCAGATTGCACGGCATTTGCCTGACTAGCTAATCACATCGATCAGGGACGAAGGCAGATTTATACACACGGTGGAGAGAGGACGAGGGATCCCTTTCAGGCTGCGTGTTTAGCCGCCTTGTCAACTCTGTCCTTCCCTAAACATACAGGGTCAGCGTCCTCAGTCCGGGCTCCCCGGTGCACAGTAGCAGTTTTAGCAGGAAGAGGAATAGCCCGCACTGGGGCAGCGTTGCTGTTCCCACTGGCAACAGGAGTCCCAGCAGAGGTTAGGAATCTGCAGGATTGGGGCGCCTGGGTGGCTCAGTCGGTTAAGCGTCTGCCTTTGGCTCAGGTCATGATCCCGGGGTCCTGGGATGGGGTCCTGGGATCGAGCCCCGCGTCGGGCTCCCTGCTCCGCGGGAAGCCTGCTTCTCCCTCTCCCTCTGCTGCTCCCCCCCACACCCCCGCTCATGCGCACTCACTCTCAAAGAAGTGAAATCTTAAAAAAAAAAAAAAGCACCTGCGGGATTTCTAGATGTGTCAGCAGCACGGCAGACTTGGAATTGGAAAGCACAGCCGGAATTGGTGTGGACGGTGGCAGTTTTCTCCTTTGCCACTTAGGTATGCTTCCGGGGCTTCATGCGGGGAAACTGTGCGGGCCCCGGCTCTGGTTCCCTGCCAGTTTCGTCTGCAGGAGCCGTCACAAAATAGAAGCAAGTCTGGGTTGTCTGCGGGGGGCCAAGAGGCCCGCTGGTGGCCCGGAGACCCTGTGTACCATTGCAGTCGTGGGTGGAGCAGGGACCCCCAGCCGGGGGGATGGGAGAGGGCCGGGTGTCAGTGTCAGAGCCGCGGAAGATGATGGAGGGTGGGTCACAGCCAAGTAGAGGGTGCCATGTCCTGTGAACTTGAATCAGGGCAGGTGCAGCCTCGGGAGTTAGGGCGGCTGCTCCCGCTACTGCTGGCAGGCCCGGGCCGTGCCTGATGGACCGGGTCTAACTGACATGAGAAGTGGGCTCCAGGACGCACCCAGGAGGCAGAAGCTTGTCCTAGAGCGCCCGCCGCCCTCCCACCGTCCTCCCGGTAGCGTAGGGGGAAAGGTCTGTCTCAGTCGGGGAGGCTGAGAGCCGGGGCTGAGCCGGGGCTGCGGGCGAGGCTCATTTTCAAGTTTCAAAGGCGGTCCCTGCCCCCAAGGACCCAGAACTGGGCTGTGAGTAGCATCTGGGAGGAGAGCATGTAAGGGTTGGGCAGGGGCAGCAAAAGGAGCCAGCCGTGGGCGGCAGTCTCCAGCTGCCCCTGGAGAGTCACAAAGCCGTTGTTTGGGTTTGGGGAGAAGGATGGACAGGATTTGGGGGTGAGTTTTCGAGCGCGCCGAGACATCTCGGGGCCTGAGCAGGTGAGAGCGGTTTGCGCCCGCTGAAGCTTAGGTCTGGAGGCGTCATGGCCTCGTTCAGCTAGTGCCTCAAGGAGGACAGGGGAGTCCAAGGTCAGCCCGCCTAGTCTGATTTCAGACTCTGCAGTTGGCAAGAGAAACAGGTGGACTTTGAGTCGCTCCTGGGGCCAACTTCTGTTTTTCGAGGGACTCAACCTGCCAGGCCAGGACCGCTGACTTTAATTCCTTTTTCCTCCTGCTCCCCCTGCAAGTTGTTTTCGAACAATCGAGAAGCAGTGTCTGTGACAGCGCTGAGAGATGGTCCAGCCCGGCCAACCACGCTATTTTGGATTTGCCTCCTTATAACAGGGGGGAGATTTGCAATTAAAGCGGAAACGAGGTGTCTGTGTTGTGGGGCTTCCGAGTGTGATGCTGTGTTTCTGAGAACCCTGTGCAACATCCGCAAAGGCCTGTGGGGGCACGACCGAACCCCCGGCCAGGCTCACCTTGGGGGGAAGGGCTTCTAGAATCCGTCCTGTCGGGCCTTGACCAGGGCACCCTCCTGTGTCACTTCCTGGTCATCTGGAGGAGGGTTGGGAGGGGTTCTGGCTCTGTTTCCCCAGGGTGGGGCATTTTTCTCCCGGAGGCCTTGGCCTTTAACTACAGTCTAATCATGGGTGGGAAGGACACCCGTTAAAAGCCAGTCAAGCTCCCGGAGAGCGGGTTACAAATGACCACTAATCTCTCCAGCATGTCTCTAAGTTAGGTGGCATCTTCTGACAGAGGAAGAAAGGGGCTTTGTAGTTTAAAAGGCCCTGCAGCTGGCCAGGGGCTAGAAGCTCTGTTCTGTGGGGGTCCAGGATGCATTCCAGAAGGGCATTGCATGGGAAGGCCTGAAGCGGATGGGTTTCCATTACGGAGCCCTGGGAAGTAGGAGGAGTCGGCAGGGGGCGGCAAGGACCTTGTTCCCAGAGCCTCTGCCAAACTATCTTCCTTTCCGTCAGCACTTTCAGAAGTAACCTGTGTCCCCTGGGCCCAGGCATCAGGCCAGAGCGCTTTCTGGAATTCTTGCACGGAAAGGAAAGTTCATGCTGGCAGCTGGATGTTTGAGGGATTTTTCTGGGTAAGTCAGAGGAGTTTTAGGGATTAAAAGAACTTGCTGAGGAGGTGAGGCCAAAATTTGGAGGAGGCTGGGGTTAGATCAGAGGCCCAGGGACAGGGCATTGGGGGTAAAGGGGCATAAAGAGGACGGAGAAGGGGAATTTACCGTGAATGAGGATTTATTCTAACTCTGGTTTCTGTTATTTAAGCGAGCCCCTAAGGCTAGCCCCAAGCTCTTTTTGTCCTTTCAGTTCGATCTTAGGTACCGTTGAAAAACAAAATTCGGGATGCCTGAGTGGCTCAGTCGGTTAAGTGTCTGCCTTTGGCTCAGGTCATGATCCCGGGATCCTGGGATCGAGTTCTGCATCGGGCTCCCTTGCTTCTCTCTCTGCCTCTGCCTCTCTCTCTGTGTCTCATGAATAAATAAATAAAATCTTTTTAAAAAATTCAACTGAGTAAACTTGAGGGTCTAACTGCCTTTATTAAATGCTTTGTGAATCAGGCAGCATCCCATCCAGCAAGCAGAGGGGAGCTCCACTGAGCTAAAGGAAAGGAAAGGTTTATAAAGGCAGGGAGAAGGCATAAAATAATAATAAGAAGGAGGAGGAGGAGGAGAAGGAGGGGGAGAAAAAGAAGAAGAAAAAGGAGGAGAAAAAGAAGAGGAGGAGGAAGGCGGGGAGAAAGAGGAAGGAAGGATTTACTAGAAGGCTCCGCTCAGTCAAGGTCATCCTCCCAAGGGGGCAGGTGTCTCAGGGGATTGCCTCCAGCCCCTCCTGGGGCTGGTTAAGGCTACATTCCTGAGGGGGTTCAAACTGCAGTTAGGTTAAGTATTAAATCTTGATTGACTGATGTTGGGGGGCCTCAAGCAGCTCCATGATGGGCCTGTGGTTTTCTTTTTAAAGGTACTAATAAGACATTCGTTGAGACATTCGTTGAGGATGAACGCTCTCCAAAATCTTTTTCCAGTGTACAAGTTTTTCCAAATCAAAGGATCCCTCTCTGGCTGTTGACAAGTAGGCTCGTCAAAGGTACACCTGGTCTGATAGCAGCTCAACCCCGTAAGTCCTTCCATGGAAAGACCCCGAGTTAACTTTCCTGAGTTCGAATGAATGTTTAGCAGGGATACGAGAGGCATCCCCAGGGTGGGTGCAGGAGATGTAGCTGCCAAGATCCCAAAGGCCACTCCGGAAGATAGCCAAGAAAGCAAAGACCACCATTGCCACAGGTCGTAAAAAAAAAAAAAAAAAAAAAATTGCATTTATTCGTGTCTTCAGTCTCCCACAAAAATGAGACACCTGCAGTCACAGATCCAATAATCTGCGACAATAGGCAGCTGATACCGGGATGGGACTTTCCCAGCACTGACAGGACAATGAGAGTAGAGACGACACAGCCCCTTGGGGACCGGAACCCCTTATTAAGACGAAGTCCCCTGAGGGGCGCTGTCTGAAATGCTGTGTGTCACTTGGCATCTTGGGTCCCTAGCCTGCGAGCTAGCCACTCGATGCAAGCAGACAACCTGCACCAGCGGAAACCAGAGGGAGCATTCCCAGGGGTTAGAGCCCAGCTCTGAGGGCAGGACAGGAGGTGAGAAGAGCATCTCACCTGGTTTGGTTTTTTTTATTGGCGACCCACAGCAAAGTGTGTCCGGGTAGACGCCAGGCTGGCGAGAACTGCGGACTCGCCGGGCTGTGAAGCCAGCTTGAGCATCAGGCTGGTAGGACCCATGCCTTTGTCCTACTCTGTGATTTTCCCTATGACCAAGGGCACGAGAGACAGATGCAGAGGAACACAATGACCATCTCTGGTAAGGGAAAGGATCGGGTACAAGCAAGAGCTCTGCAACAAAAATCACAAGGGTCGCCCCACCCAAAGCACTGGTTGACACAAATGTTTTCTCAGCTACTGGCAATTTCGGAAGGGAAGACACGGCAGAGCTTTGTATGACTTGGCTTGATCGGACCCCGGGCAGAGATCCAGGAGACCAAGAAGAATCCTTACCTTTTCTGCCTTGCCAGGCCCCGGGGACTCTCAGCTGCAGCCTCTGGAGTGAGCAGAAGGTTCCAGCTAATGATACCCCATCACCGTGGCCAGAAGCCATAGGAGAGAGAAGACTTTCCTTCTACCCTCCTACGTTCAATGGCTGGGTCTACAAATAAGCTGACAGTGGGCAGATTAACAGGAGAAAAGGTGTACAAATTTATTAATTTTTATTTTTTTAAGATTTCTTCATTTATTTTAGAGAGAGAGCGAGAGCACATGTGTGGAGGGCGGGGCCAAGAGAGAATCTTCAAGCAGACTCCCTGCTGAGTGTGGAGCCCGATGCAGGGCTCCATCTCACGACCCATGAGATCATGACCTGAGCTGAAACCAAGAGTCTGATGCTTAAAAGACTGAGCCACTCAGGCATCCCCAAAATTTATTAATTTTTAATTTCACATGCATGGGAGTATTAGGAAAAAAAATGTCTGTTTTTTTAAATGGTCAATTATTTAAAAAAAAAAAAAAGGTCAATTATTTTCGATGGGGGTGCCAAGAGCATTCAATAGAGAAAGGATGGTCTTTTCCGCAAATGGGCTGGGAACACTGGATAGTCACATGCAAAAAAAAAAAGGGGGCAGT
The DNA here is from genome assembly GCF_054177405.1 of Leptonychotes weddellii. Taxonomy (NCBI): domain Eukaryota; kingdom Metazoa; phylum Chordata; class Mammalia; order Carnivora; family Phocidae; genus Leptonychotes; species Leptonychotes weddellii. The sequence goes on along the minus strand of NW_027883628.1, from coordinate 6,154 downwards.
TGGTCCCTTACCTTCTACCACATATAAAAGTTAAAACAAGTCAAGACCTAACGTGAGAGCTAAAGCCACACAACTCTTAGATGAATCACTGTGAAGATGGGAGAAAAATCGTAGTTTAAAAAAAAAAATTATTAGAAGGGGCGCCTGGGTGGCTCAGTCAGTAGGCGTCTGCCTCCGGCTCAGGTCGTGATCCCAGAGCCCTGGGATTGAGTCCCACATCTGGCTCCGTCCTCGGCGGGAAGCCTGCTTCTCCCTCTCCCAATCCCCCTGCTTGTGTTCCCTCTCTCGCTGTGTCTCTTTCCGCCAAATAAATAAATAAAATCTTAAAAGAAAAAAAAAAACTTAGGGAAAAAAAACATGGGGGGAGATCTTCATGACATTGGATTTTGCAAGGATTTCACAGATAGGACACCAAAAGCACAGGTAAAAAATAGATAAGTTGGCCTTTATCAAAATTAAAAACTTTTGTGCATCAAAGGACACTGTCAACAGAGTGAAAAGGCAATCCACAGAATGGAAGAAAGTATTCACAAATCATATTTATAGTAAGGGATTAGTATCCAGAATATATAAAGAACTCCTACAACCCAACAGCAAAAAACAATCCAAGTCAAATATTGGCAAAAGACTTGAATAGACATTTCTCCAAAGAAGATATACAAATGGCCAATAAGCCCACGAAAACATGCGCATTAGGGAAATGCAAATCAAAAGCACAGTGGGAGGGGCGCCTGGCTGGCTCAGTCAGTGGAGCTCATGACTCTTGATCTTGAGGTCCTGAGTTCGAGCCCTGCATTGGGTGGAGAGATTACCTAAAAATAAAATCTTTAAAAAAAAAAAGCACAATGGGATGCCACTTCACACCCAGTAGGATGGCTGTTACAAAAAACAATGCCAGAAGATAACAAATGTTGGCAAGGATGCGGAGAAATTGCACCCCTCACGCATCGTGGTGGGAATGTAAAATGGTGCAGCCACTGTGGAGAACAGTATGGGGGTTCCTCAAAAAATTAAATATAAAACGACCAAATGGTCTAGCAACTCCATTCTAGGTTATGACTCAGAAGAATTGAAAGCAGGGCCTCAAACAGATATTTGCCCACGAATGTTCATAGTAGCATTGGTCACAGTGGCCAAAAGGTGAAAACAACCCAATGTCCAGCAACAGATGAACAGATAAACAAAATGGGGTCGAGCCATACAAGGAAATCGTATTCAGCCTTAAAAGGGAATGAAATTCTGGAACATACCGCAACAGGAACGAGTGAGAGCACTACGCTCAGTGAATAAGCCAGATGTTAAAGGACAGATATGTATGGGGGCACCTGGGTGGCTCAGTCGTTAAGCATCTGCCTTCGGCTCAGGTCATGATCCCGGGGTCCTGGGATCGAGCCCCACATCAGCTCAGGTCATGATCCCAGGGTCCTGGGATCGAGCCCCGCATCGGGCTCCCTGCTCAGCGGGAAGCCTGCTTCTCCCTCTCCCACTCCCCCTGCTTGTGTTCCCTCTCTCGATGTGTCTCTCTGTCAAATAAATAAAATCTTAAAAAACAAAAAAGGACAGATATGTATGATTTCTCTTACGTGAGGCATCTAGAATCCACGAATTCATTGAGACAGAAGGTGGAATAGGGGTTATCAGGGGCTGGGGGAAGGAAGATTGGGGAATTATTCTTTAATGGGCCCAGAGTTTTGGTTGAGGACGATGGAATATTTCTGGAACCAAATAGTGGTGGTTACACAACACTGAATATATTAATGGCACTGAATCATACCCCTAAATAGAGTTAAAATGGTAAATTTTATGTTGTGTATATTTACACTAAAAATAATAAACGCTGAGAACAGTGGGGGAAAAAATAGCATTTGTAAACGGGAAATGAGGAACCAGGTCACGTGGGAGGCCATCGTAAGTGCCGTGGCTTTTACTCGGCCTGAGCAGAAAATCTGTAGGTCACGTTTTTCTGACAAAGTGTGTGTTGGCCAAACTCTTGTAATTGGTGCTGTCAGAGCAGGCCCCCACCAGCAGCCAAGGGGAGTGCAGAAGGTGTCTGTCCAACCACTGCCCCCTAGCCCAGGGCCAGGCACAAAGATGCTGGGCAAGTGTTTGTTGAATGAATGAATGCCCTTCACACCATCACACAGCATCGACCCCTCGAGTGCACGAAGCCGTTGAGATGTTTGTCTCCAGGCTCCCTCCGAAGCCGATGGGCACTCAGTCCCACATAATCTGTCACCCTCAGACATGTCAGTCAAGAGGGTCAGAGTCTGTTTCGAGGGGAAGGGTGTTCAGGGCAGAAGAAGAAAGGCCCAGAGGCAGGAAAATTCAGGGGTTGCTTTTGGGGCTAGATGAGCTGTCTGCTCTAGGAGAGACCCGGAGGTACAGCTGAAGACTCGGGCGGGAGCCAGGCCACTCGGGGCCGGGGTAAGGAGCATGGTTTTGTCCCAAGGGTCCTGGGGAGTCAAGGCAGGCTCTGAGCAGGAGAGGAGAGGCGGGGGCATATTTGTGCTTTGGAAAGAGCCCTCTGGCCGCTGAGTGGAGGGTGAAGGGGAGGAGAAGAGACTGGGTCTGTTGTGGGCACCTTGTGTCCCCAGCACTACCCAGCAAAGAGCAGGTGCATTTGGAATAAATGTACGAAGGAAGGAACACAAATGATTGGATTCTTATATCACAGAATAAAAGCCAAAGCCCCTCCTGGGGCATTCGAGGCCCCACGAACTGGTCCCTTGCCCACCTGGCTGAGCTGCCACACAATCAGGAGCATTGCGCCGTGCTCGCTGGACTCCATGCTGTTCTGTAAACCGCCAGCCTTTGTACCAGGGCCTTTGCACTTGCTGTTCCGTCTTCCTGGAATACTCCTCCCCAGAACGCTCCCTGCGGGCAGATGTTCGCTTTTCTGTTTTTGTTCACCTCCGCATCCACAGCACCTAGGACACTGTGCAATCCTTAGCACAGTGAATTAGTGGAATTAGTGAATAAATGAATGAATGAGAGCTGCACATCGGCCTCATCAGTAGAAACCTGAGTGAGTTGTGGAGCACAGGGCAGAGGAGACAGGTGCGAGAGCCAGAGGGGCTGGGAAAGTTTGGGGACAGGGTGGGGCTATGTGGGGGCGTGGCCAGGGGCGTGGCTATGGCAGAAGCGTGGAGAGGAGGTTCCCGCTGCATCTGGGTCAGGGAAGGAGGGGGGAAGGTGGGGGGGCGGGAAGGGGATGGAGGGGCGGGTAGGGGGATGAGGGGTGGGGTTGAACCGGGAATGGGGTGGGATGGACACCGGGGTGGTACTGGATTCCAGTGAAGGGCCTGGCTCCCACTGCCCCCTTCCCAGAGGGGCTTCATGGCAGGATCCATCCTCCAGGCCGACTTCATCCGGGATTTGGAGATCTATGGAGCCACTGAGGCAGGACTGAAGGACCTGGAGATTAGAGAACTGGGTATGTCTCCATGCCCGTTCGAGGGGGCCTGCCATAAACTGCCTCCTTGTCACCCTGACCCGGAGCCCTCTTGTGGTCGCCTTCCCTCTGCCCCCACCTGGTCTCCCTGAGACTGTTGGAGTGACGCAAACTGTTTGTCCCCTTTGGCTCAGTGAACAATGCAGTGTGCACCCGGCTTGAAAAACTGCTCCAGTGTGAGGCGGCCAAAGCGAGTGCCCAGCTCCTCTTAGTCACACTGCTGCCCTCTGTTGGAAAACCCACGCAGTCCGCTAGCTTTGTTAGAACCAGGTACTCTATTGCCTTCCGCTGGAAATTTTTTTTTTTTCTTTTTGGAAAATTGTTTTAAAAAGCTACAAATGTGTGATGTCCAGGACGCGGAGGAAGTCGCTTTCCATGGGGCGCCCTTGTGCAGTGCCCAACCGGTACAACTGTTCAAGCTGCGTCTGGCTCTGCCCTTTTATATTCCTTGGTGCTAACTTTGAGGGGGATGACCCCCATGGGAAAACCAGTACCTGACATTTGGAGTATGTGATTTTCTAGATTTTTATTTGGGATCATTCTTGATTGGCTTCTTTTCTCCTAACCACCCATACACATATCCCCCATACTGACTGAGCCAGCCAGGCACCACTAGTTTTGTTGTTTTACTATTCTTTTTTAAAGATCTTAATTATTTATTTGACAGAGAGAGACACAGCGAGAGAGGGAGCACAAGCAGGGGGAGAGGGAGAGGGAGAAGCAGGCTCCCCGCTGGGCAGGGAGCCCAATGCAGGGCTCGATCCCAGGACCCTGGGATCATGACCTGAGCCGAAGGCAGACGCTTAACGACTGAGCCACCCTTGTTGTTTTATTAAATCAAAATTATAAAGAGTCAAACAGTTCCAAGAGTTGTTAATGAACACAGCATTCCCCTTTCTCATTTCCTGTTCCGGAGAGCAGCGTGTCTCAACATCTGCCCCACTGACATTTTGGGCCAATAATTCCGTTCTGGGGGCTGTCTGTGCCTTGTAGGATCCCTGGCCTCAACCCACTAGATGCCTGTAGCACCCACCTTCCAGCTGTGATAACCAAAAATGTCTTCACGTGTTTCCAAATATCCCCTGGGGAGCAAAATCACAGCTGGTCTAGAACCACTGCCCTAGAAGCTACTACTCTCAACTTGTAAAAAAAAAATATAACTCGTGGTGCCTGGGTGGCTCAGTCGTTAAGCGTCTGCCTTCGGCTCAGGTCATGATCCCAGGGTCCTGGGATCGAGTCCCACATTGGGCTCCCTGCTCGGCAAGAAGCCTGCTTCTCCCTCTCCCATTCCCCCTGCTTGTGTTCCTGCTCTGTCTCTGTCAAATAAATAAATAAAATCGGGGTGCCTGGGTGGCTCAGTCGTTAAGCGTCTGCCTTCGGCTCAGGTCATGATCCCAGGGTCCTGGGATCGAGCCCCACATCAGACTCCCTGCTCTGCGGGGAGCCTGCTTCTCCCTCTCCCTCTGCCTGCCGCTCTGCCTACTTGTGCTCTCTCTCTCTCTTTAATTAAATAAATAAAATCTTTAAAAATATATATATAACTCATACTTTTAACTAATATGTTTATAGTATACATCTTGATTTGTCAGTTTTAACCGCATTAGTGATTACCCACAGTGGAAGATAAGGATTATATCCTGTTCACAGACACCTGTGCCCACACCTCAAACACGCACCCTCCCCGGCTTCCCATCCCCCAGTGTATTTCATGGATGTGGCTACGTCACATCACTGTGCATATGAAAACACTGTCCACGGCCAAGTCATGTCGTGGACTATGATGGTCTTTTCCTTTCTTTAACAACCTTTATTCTCCCTGGAGTTAGTCATTGCCTTGATTTTTCATCTGCTTGGGTTGCTAGCTATTTACTGCCACTTCAACTCCAAACTGTAATCCAAATATATATAAAAGTTCAAGGAATCTCATCTTTTTTTTTAAACAAAATATTATCGTTGTAAATTGAATCATACAGTTGCACTAGAGAAACTTGTTTTTATTTGTTTAGTTTTAAAGTTTATTTATTTTTAAAGGTTTTATTTGTTTATTTGAGGGGGGGAGCAAGGGGAAGGGCAGAGGGAGAGGGAGAGGGAGAATCCCAAGCAAACTCCCTGCTGAGTTGGGAGCTTGTTGTGGGGCTCAATCCCATGACCCTGATAACATGACCTGAGCTGAAATCAAGAGTCAGATGCTTAACCAACTGAGCCTCAGGCACTCCAAAAGTTTATTTATTTTTAAGTAATCTCTACGCCCAACATGGGGCTTGAACTCAGAGCCCTGAGATCAAGAGTCACATCTTCTTCTGACTGAGCCAGCCAGGTGCCTTCTGTCCTGCTTCTGTCTGAACTGGTTACCCTGTGTGCTGCAAATCCTGGGACCTCCCTTTCTCTTTTTCCTAGGAAGCCCCTGTTTTCATGTGTCATGTGAAACATCACAGCATTTTTTGGTTTATGCCCTCATTTTGTTGGAGCATCTCCTCTAGTAGCCTCCTGATAAAGGATGTATGGGTGGAGATACTTCAGCCTTGTTTTCTTTCTTTTTTTTTTTAATTTTTAATTGTTATGTTAATCACCATACATTACATCATTAGTTTTAGATGTAGTGTTCCATGATTCATTGTTTGTGCATAACACCCAGTGCTCCATGCAGAACATGCCCTCCCTAATACCCATCACCAGGCTAACCCATCCTCCCACTCCCCTCCC
>NW_027883627.1:0-245 GCF_054177405.1 Leptonychotes weddellii | reverse complement strand
CTTGGGTCCTGGGATCAAGCCCCATGTCGGGCTCTGCACTCAGCATGGAGTCTGCTTGTCCTTCTCCCTCTGCCCCTCCCTCCACTCATGCATACTCTCTGCATCTTTCTTTCTCAAATAAGTAAATAAAATCTTTTTTTTCAGGTTTATATTCCTTTTTTTAAATTTCATTTTATTATGTTATGTTAGTCACCATACAATACATCATTAGCTTTTGATGTAGTGATCCATGAGCCATTGTTTTC
>NW_027883626.1:0-245 GCF_054177405.1 Leptonychotes weddellii | reverse complement strand
GGAGATGCTGGAGGCTGGAGGACAGAGTGGGATCTCGTCGACCAGCAGAAAGGGGCTGGGTGCGGGGAGGTCAGTGTCCTTATCACCCTAAGCTCTATCTGTGTAGCATTTCCTACAGGAGTTCATGTAGTAAATTCCCTACAACAACCAGGTGATTTTCTCTAAATCAACAATGAAGAAGCCCAAGAGGATATTAAAACAATTCCATTTAAGATAGCATCCAAACGAATAGAACTTTTAGGAGT
>NW_027883625.1:0-245 GCF_054177405.1 Leptonychotes weddellii | reverse complement strand
GGTGCAGTTTTTCTGAATACGATCAGCCTCTTTCTCTCCCTTAAAAGCCCATCTCAGTACGTTTCTCCATCCAAACAAATCCGACTCCAAAGCCTCAAAGACGAGTGGAGCTCCTTAATTAAGTTGTATTGAGAAAAAGGTTACAGCAAAATTTGATTAAAAAAATTTTTTTTAACATTTTTATCCTAAAGTTACACTCGGAAACCATTGCCAAAATAATCTTGAACTCTCTCTCTCCCTTTTGA
>NW_027883624.1:0-245 GCF_054177405.1 Leptonychotes weddellii | reverse complement strand
ATTCCCTTAGCCTTCAGAAAATTGGTTTAAATATTCCATATAATAGTAGAATTGCAAAATTGCGCAATATCACAATATTTTCCCCAACTAGCACAATATATTATTTAAGTTCTTAGAATAACTATTAGAAATGCTAATTTTTAATTTCCAAGTAATTTTAAGTCATAGTTATAGACACTGTCAAAGATTTTTTTTTTTTACTATTTAATGTTTACCATTCTGAAAGATATATTTTTGTCCCTCTC
>NW_027883623.1:0-245 GCF_054177405.1 Leptonychotes weddellii | reverse complement strand
TTTAAGAATCACAAATGTATGTGATAAGACAAGTTTTAACAGATGTATTTTAAGATGAATGACTACAATGGAAACAACGTGATTTTAGGAATTTAAAACCTTTAAAGTAATGGCATGAGAGGTTATCTCCTTTGGAAAAAAATTAAACTGAAAATTACAAAAACTGTATTATTAGGACTTAAAAAAACCTTACTAGACAATTTTTTCATGTCTCAAATTTATATGTGGGGGAAGAAGGAAGAGAA
>NW_027883622.1:0-245 GCF_054177405.1 Leptonychotes weddellii | reverse complement strand
TTCCAGAATGAAGATGGCGTGCAGCAGTGGGACAACTGACAGGTGATGGATGTGTGGCATGCATGAGAAGTAATTGTCTAAATCACGGAAATGCTGGAGGGTGCAATTATCTGAGGGTGCGATTACCTTTGTGTAACTTAGCCAAAGCCTACCATATCCCTTCCTGAATCAGTTGATACAAATTTTGTGGATTCGGAAGGATACCTCTAGCTCATTGTTCCTGACTGAAAGCATTTTTTTTTTTT
>NW_027883621.1:0-245 GCF_054177405.1 Leptonychotes weddellii | reverse complement strand
CTCCGTCTGTTTCCTGCCTCTCTGCCCTGTCCTGACGCCCCAGGCGCCCTGCTTGCCCTGATCTCCCACCTCACCATGGTGTCCCCTGAGTTACGAAAACTGTGTGTCCAGCCGGCTGGGCAGCTGTGGTGAGTTCCTGACCCAGCACGTCCGGCCTTCTGGTTCCCACTCTGCACTCCAGTGTGCCCTCCTCTGGGACACTCTTATGGGGTTAGAAAGCTTGGAAAGCCTCCTTCCCATCCCTG
>NW_027883620.1:0-245 GCF_054177405.1 Leptonychotes weddellii | reverse complement strand
GGTGGTTTGAGTAAGTGGCTCCTCAGAGGGATGCTGAGCTGCAAAGGTTCTTCTAATAGTTCACACTCCATTGGGCCACCTTTACTCAGTACCACGGCTCTGCTGCAAGACCACATCTGGAGGAAGGAGGAGCTCCCCCGAGCTCACCCAGGCCAACAAATGAGACTTCTCTAAGTTCCTCAATATGGTGATGGTTGTTGTTACTGTAATATGCGTCTGGCGAGGCGTGCAGTCGCCCTTGCCTC
>NW_027883619.1:0-245 GCF_054177405.1 Leptonychotes weddellii | reverse complement strand
CACCCACTGGTAATGAGTATGGTTTACTTCTTTCAGGTCTCATCCTCTGGTATTGCTAGATATTTTACCAATTATACTATACTGCAAATCATTTCATGTGTTTAATTTAATGTTGTCTTTCAGAAGAAAAGTTTCTGAGACTGTGGAAGCAAGTTCTTCATTATTTCATTATTCACTACTTTCAGAACAGTTCACAAAAATTTCTAGAGGCGCTTAGAGTGTTCAAATAATGCAGTATTTCCATT
>NW_027883618.1:0-245 GCF_054177405.1 Leptonychotes weddellii | reverse complement strand
CATACTGTTTTCCAGAGTGGCTGCACCAGCTTGCATTCCCACCAACAGTTAATTTTCTTCTTTTTATTTTAAATAAGAAACCAGTGGAGCAAATACACCAATGCCACTGAGATACGTCTTTGGGAAGCCAGGCCACACCCCTGGAGACCCACCAGTTTCTCTCAGTTGCTAGCAAAACTCGTGCAAGGAGATGTATTGAGACAGTCTCAGTGGAAGAAACCATCATTTTTTCCCTCCGATAATGT
>NW_027883617.1:0-1660 GCF_054177405.1 Leptonychotes weddellii | reverse complement strand
GGGGAGGAGCAGAAGGCGCAGCTGGTCGAGCTGATGGCTGTGGTGGGGAGGCTGGAGAGGGAGAACGAGGGCGCCTTCCACAGCAATGACCTCTTCTTTGAAGCCCAGAGGCTGCGGCAAAGGGGGGGCGGCGCCTGCGGGGAAGGGCACAGACGTTACCTGGACAGGGTGCGGGCGCAGCTGGGAAAGCAAAGGCGACACCTGACAGACCCCAGGAGCAACTGGGCCTGCGGGGCGCTCCTCAGAATCACAAGATGGATGTTTTCTTGCAGTGGGATAGCTGTTGTCCTCAGTATATGCATTTTGATTTTTCTTGCCGCTTTAATTAACTTGAGTATTACTCATGGACACTGAGCATTTTCAGTGATTTCTGCAATCAGCTGACTTATGTTTTCAGAGTCGCCATCTCTGTGTCAGATTCTTTGTTTTTTACATGATTTCACGTTCTTTTGCTCTTCGTCACATCAGACATACTGTCCATTTTCTTCAAGTGCTCTTAGGTCAATAAAATCCAAAGGAAGAATTATTTTTCTGTTTTTGTTTTGTTAAAAATTGTGATGGTACATGAGAAACTAACTGTCCGGAAATGTTTGGGGACGTGCTCGGAGGCAGGTGGTGGGTGGTGAAGCTGTGGGGATGTCCCACCTCTGGTCCCAACTTTGTGCCATCAGGCTGTTGAGGGGAGACAGGTGTTTTATGAAAAGCCTGTGGTAGATTACTTATTTTATTCAGAAACATACCTGATCTCATTAGAGTTAGTAATAAAAGCTGATGCCCACCCCCAACCCCACCCCTGCGAGAGAGAATGATGAGGATGGAGGTGGGGGAGAGATCCTGAGGTGAGAAGAGATCCTGAGGTGAAAGCGGCAAGAAGAAGAGAAGGTGCAGGAGGGGGCCTGTGCATGGTGGGGAAGGAAAGAAAGGGGTCAGTGCAACAGGATGGGGGCTGAGCCTTAGGAAAAGCAGTCACTGGGAAATTCTCAGTGGTTGGAAATAAAGGAAGAGAATAATATTCACTCCTTCTCATAGAAATAGAAGTAATTTGGGGGAAAGAAGTTGACAGAAAGCCTGACATCCACTGTTTCCAGATACTGGAGTAGAGTTTCTTTGCCTCAAAGCAAGAAATGAGTTCCATGTCCCCTCGCTTCAGTTCCCGGTCTCCCTGAACCCATGCGTCACCTGCCTGGGGCTTCCTGTGTCCACACTCTCAGCTGACCAGAGAAGGCCTGTTTCTGGCTGACTCAGGTGAGTCTTCCTCTTCAGGTTTACCCTTCTCGGTCTCATGTGGTGTGTCCTGAGTAGAGGTCCACTCTGGCCTCAATGGTCCTCCATTCAGGGAGAAGGTTTGGGGAGCTCCATTTTGACCTTGATTCCTGCTACATTCTTTACCGCAGCATACTAGGGGAGTGCTGTGCTTTGGATGAAAAGGTGATAGTTTGCCCAAATGCCTCCATTCTCTGGGTGTATATGCTTTTATTCAGAACTATGGAGGAAAGAAGGGGCTCCTTGGCATTCTGAATGGAAACAGTGACATCTGGAATAGCAGTTCAAAAATTATTAACACGCTTACTCTTTTGTCTTTCTAAGCATATGACCATGGCTAAAATCTGTCAGAGGCATAGTTTTGGGTTTTACAAACTAGATAGAGGAGGAATTATAC
>NW_027883616.1:0-245 GCF_054177405.1 Leptonychotes weddellii | reverse complement strand
CTGACAGAGAACTTTGGATTGATTGCATTAATCAGACTCACTCCCCGGCTGCAAACACCCATGTACTTTTTCCTCACCCACTTAGCATGCGTGGATATTTTTTATTCTACTAATCTATCTCCTCAGATGCTTGTTAATTTCCTCTCTGAGAAGAAAACCATTTCCTACACGGGGTGTCTGGCCCAGTGTTTTGTTTTTGTGACTCTGTTCCTTACTGAGTATTACATGCCCAGTGCCATGGACTA
>NW_027883615.1:0-245 GCF_054177405.1 Leptonychotes weddellii | reverse complement strand
ACTTATGGAATGAATTTGGAAGATTTTGGACCTCTAACATCTTTTTTTTTAATACTGAGGACAATGGGTATTAACTCTTGCTTTTTGGTTTTTTTTAATTTTATTTAATTTTATTATGTTATGTTAGTCCCCATACAGTACATCATTAGTTTTTGATGTAGTGTTCCATGATTTACTGTTTTCGAATACCACCCAGTGCTCCATGCAGTATGTGACCTCCTTAATACCCATCACTGGGCTTACCC
>NW_027883614.1:0-245 GCF_054177405.1 Leptonychotes weddellii | reverse complement strand
ACGGTCCCTCCGCACCTCCCACCTGCGCAGGAGCAAACGCCTGACCGCGCGGGGGTCCGCACTGGTTTGGAGAGCTCATTGGGTCGTCGTCCCTCTTCCGTCCATGGAGCCATCACGTGAGGGGACAGGGAGAGTACCGCATGGGCCGGCTCGGGGCACAGGGACTGAAGTCAGATGTGGGTCCCCCAGGATGGGGCACGGGGCTGGTGAGACCCTCGTGGTGACTGGAGCCCCTCCCCCTGCCA
>NW_027883613.1:0-245 GCF_054177405.1 Leptonychotes weddellii | reverse complement strand
AGGGAGAAGCAGGCCTCCCACGGAGCAGGGAGCCCGATGCGGGACTCGATCCCAGGACCCTGGGATCATGACCCGAGCCGAAGGCAGACGCTCAACGACTGAGCCACCCAGGTGCCCCCCTATCACAAGACACTTCTATTAAAACACACAAACATACACACACAAACACACCATTAAGAAAATGAAAATTCAGGGCGCCGGGGTGGCTCAGTTGGTTAAGCGACTGCCTTCGGCTCAGGTCATGA
>NW_027883612.1:0-245 GCF_054177405.1 Leptonychotes weddellii | reverse complement strand
CAGTCCCCTCCTTCAGCTCCAGAAATGGGGGAAAGCCACACCATCACCCCCCCCTCGAGACAGGGCAACAGAACACTCACATGCTCTCAGGCTGGGCGGGTGACGGAGGTGAGCAAAGTGTGTGAGATGTCTGGCTGTCGTAGTAGCCTGGTAAACCGGCCTGAGCAGGCCCCATACAAAGATGTTCAAATTCAGATTTTCTATTTATTTATTTTTTTATTCTTATGTTAATCCCCATACATTAC
>NW_027883611.1:0-245 GCF_054177405.1 Leptonychotes weddellii | reverse complement strand
TAAAAAGAAATGAAATTATAAGAATAAAAGCATCCTTCAAAATTTAAAAAAAGGAAAATTTTTAATAATTGGAGGACAATCTTATGTCTCTTCTATCTTTACCTTCAAAATTGGCAATAACTTGGGGCACCTGGGTGGCTCAGTCGTTAAGCATCTGCCTTCGGCTCAGGTCATGATCCCAGGGTCCTGGGATGGAGCCCCTCATCGGGCTCCCTGCTCAGCGGGGAGCCTGCTTCTCCCTCTCT
>NW_027883610.1:0-245 GCF_054177405.1 Leptonychotes weddellii | reverse complement strand
ATCTCAGAGATGCTTCGACACGTCCTCTAGATGTTGGCATAAACGTTGAGGCTCATTGACAAGAGACAGGATGCACAACCTGTGACAGAATCTAAAAGCTGTGCCTGGATGACAGTGATGCTTTTAATAAAAGTCTTTCCCACACATTACCTGGGACATCGACCCCGCTTTCCCTTTCTCAGCCTGTGCTGGTTCTCCCGAACACTTGCACGTGAATTCACACTTGCATCTGGGCCTCCTGTTTC
>NW_027883609.1:0-245 GCF_054177405.1 Leptonychotes weddellii | reverse complement strand
GCCTTCGGCTCAAGTCATGATCCCAGGGTCCTGGGATCAAGCCTCGTGTTGGGCTCCTTGCTCAGCAGGGAGTCTGCTTCTCCCTCTCCCTCTGCCTGCCATTCCCCTGCTCATGTGCTCTCTCTCTCTTTCTCTCTGAGAAATAAATAATTAAATCTTTAAAAAATAATAAAGGTGGGGACATTTAAGAAAAAAACTTCGGGCTTGGAATTATGCTGAGGTCAAGGTAAACCACTAAAAATAAG
>NW_027883608.1:0-245 GCF_054177405.1 Leptonychotes weddellii | reverse complement strand
GGTGCAGTTTTTCTGAATACGATCAGCCTCTTTCTCTCCCTTAAAGGCCCATCTCAGTACGTTTCTCCATCCAAACAAATCCGACTCCAAAGCCTCAAAGACGAGTGGAGCTCCTTAATTAAGTTGTATTGAGAAAAAGGTTACAGCAAAATTTGATTAAAAAAATTTTTTTTAACATTTTTATCCTAAAGTTACACTCAGAAACCATTGCCAAAATAATCTTGAACTCTCTCCCTTTTGATAGT
>NW_027883607.1:0-245 GCF_054177405.1 Leptonychotes weddellii | reverse complement strand
CCCCCCATATGGGCTATCTCTATAATAAATAAATGAATAAAATCTTAAAAAAAAAACTGGAAGACAGTACACCAACATATTGAATAACTGATGAGTAGCAAGGCTATGAGCAATTTAAATTTTCTTCTGCGTGCTTTTCTGCATTTTTCAACATTTATTACAACACATGTAGTACCTTGAAGATCAGTGAAGAAAAATACTCAATGGAAATGAACTATCAAGGGTTGGTCTTTTCTGTAAGCAGT
>NW_027883606.1:0-1660 GCF_054177405.1 Leptonychotes weddellii | reverse complement strand
GGGGGTTCTCTGTGCCTCCTGGATTTTGATGCCTGTTTCCTTCCCCAAATTAGGGAAGTTCTCTGCTATAATTTGCTCCAATATACCTTCTGCCCCTCTCTCTCTTTCTTCTTCTTCTGGGATCCCAATTATTCTAATATTGTTTCATCTTATGGTATCACTTATCTCTTGAATTCTGCCCTTGTGATCCAGTAGTTGTTTATCTCTCTTTTTCTCAGCTTCTTTATTTTCCATCATTTGGTCTTCTATATTACTAATTCTCTCTTCTGCTTCATTTATCCTAGCAGTTAGAGACTCCATTTTTGATTGCACCTCATTAATAGCCTTTTTGATTTCAACTTGGTTAGATTTTAGTTCTTTTATTTCTCCAGAAAGGGTTTCTCTAATATCTTCCATGCTTTTTGATGCCCAGCTAGTATCTTTAAAATCATCATTCTGAACTCTAGTTTGACATCTAACTAATGTCCGTATTGATTAGGTCCCTGGCAGTCAGTACTGCCTCTTGTTCTTTTTTTTGAGGTGATTTTTTCTGTCTTGTCATTTTGTCCAGAGGAGAACAGATGAATGAGAGAACAAAATGCTAACAGGGTAACATGACCCCAGAAAAGTATACACTAAACAAATCAGAAGAGACCTGAAACTGGGGAAGAGAAAGGGAAAGAAAGAAAAAAGAAAAAAAAAAAAGAGAAAGATTAAAAAAAAAAAGAATATGATCAGGCTGGTGTATAGTTCAGTGCCACACACTAGATTTTGGGCGTATTTTGGTCTGATAGAAGAAAGTGCCTCCCAAAATTTTAAAGAAAGAAAAACTTACATATGTACAAAATAAGGGTAAATACGGTGATGGGATTGAATATGAATGTAAAGATGAAAATTATAAAAGATTTTATAAAAGGAATTGATAAGAAGTTGGTTGAAAAAAGAAAGAAGAGGAATTAAAAAAAAAGAGAGAATGTGATCAGGCAGGAGACTAGAACAAAGCCATACACTAGAGATTTAGGATATATTTTGGTCTGTTAGAAGAAACTGTATCCCAAAATTTTAAAGAGAGAACAACTTATATATATACCAAATATAAGGTTAATTATTATGAAGGGATAGAATATGACTCTATTTTTTTAATGAAAAATAAAAAAAGATTTTTAAAAAAGGGATTGATAAGATGTTTGAAAAAAGGAAAAAAATTTCAAAAAAAAAGAAAAAGGAAAAAAGAAAATTAAAAAAATTAACTTTGAAAGACTAAAGAATCAGGGGGAAAAAAGCCATGAACCCTATGTGGTATATTCCCCTAGTGCTGGCGTTCTGCCATTCTCATTGATTGGTAAACTTGGTCTTGGCTGGCTGTTCTTGCTGATCTCCTGGGGGAGGGACCTGTTGCAGTGGTTCTCAAATGTCTTTGCTGGAGGCGGAATTGCCCCGCCCTTGCTGGCGGCCGGGCTAAGTAATCTGCTCGGGTTTGGGCTGGCAGCTTTTGTTCCCTGCAAGCTTTCCGAACAGCTTTGAAGGATGAGAGTGAAAATGGGGGCCTCCCAACTCTGCCCTGGAGGAACCGAGAACTCGGGGCCCTACTCCTCAGTGGGCCCCCAGAGAAAAGCAGTCAATCACTCCCGTTTCCTCAGTCTCTGGCCACAGTCCGTGCTCACCCCACCTGTGACCGAGC
>NW_027883605.1:0-245 GCF_054177405.1 Leptonychotes weddellii | reverse complement strand
AAGGCTCATGTACAGACTCACTCAACCCAGAAACCAGTGTACAAATAACCAAAAGTGCACACACCACAAGTGAAAGAGACCCACTTAATGAATTTTGGAGTACCTGCCAGAGAGGAGACAGCTGGGGCTCTCCATGGAGACAGAGACACTGGCAGCAGCCACTTTTTTTTTTTTAATTCTTATGTTAATCCCCATACATTACATCATTAGTTTTAGATGCAGTGTTCCATAATTCATTGTTTGTG
>NW_027883604.1:0-245 GCF_054177405.1 Leptonychotes weddellii | reverse complement strand
CAGGTGACAGTCATCTTTCAGTTAATTTACTCTAAATCATTATTGATTGGTAGTAAATTAATATGTTGTTTGAATCCATAGTCTATATCTAGAAAGCCCCTCTACTTACAAATAGGTTCAGTTCTGAAAGATTCTACTCATAAATCAAAGAGACCACTAATGCCTTTTGTGGCCATATTTAATGGGCTTTTTTTTTTTTATTCTTATGTTAATCCCCATACATTACATCATTAGTTCTAGATGAA
>NW_027883603.1:0-245 GCF_054177405.1 Leptonychotes weddellii | reverse complement strand
GGGGAGGTGGGTACCTGATGACCATGAGGGGTGAGGAGCGAGAACTGAGATCTCTGCACGAGGCTGGAGCCCTCAGGAGTCACTCTGCCTGGGAAAATGGGATTCTAAATGTTCTGGCCACTTCTTCTGAGGAGCAAGGAAGCGAACACCACTCCAGTGCTCCGGGTGGCCCTGTGACTCATTTAAAAAAAAAAAAAAACCTCATGCTTGTGCTTCATACACTTGTGGGATCCAAATTTATACCA
>NW_027883602.1:0-245 GCF_054177405.1 Leptonychotes weddellii | reverse complement strand
CTATAATAAAAAACAACTATAAGCCTTTGCTATAGCGAGTGGAAGTAACTCTCATACTCATTGAACAGAAAGGGTGCAGAAAGGGTAAATATTTCTTTGGCTTCTTACTAAGGCTCTGGCAATGTCAGAAATGAAAGCAATACTTGTGATTAGCCTGTGTGGTCCTTCTATGTGAACAGATGTGCACAGGGAAGGCAATCATCCTGCTCTAAGTGAGAGTATTGTTCTAACTTCCTCAACAACTT
>NW_027883601.1:0-245 GCF_054177405.1 Leptonychotes weddellii | reverse complement strand
AATAAATTGTATCTTGATTGTATCAATGTCAATATTCTGGTTGTGAAATTTTACATTAGGTTTACAAAATGTTACCATTGGGATAAACCTAATAAAGGATACATGAGGTTCCTCTGTATTATTTCTTGCAACTGCCTGTGAATCTACAATTACATCAAAATAAAAAGTTTAATTGAGCTATTTAATTTCTGTTTCAATTTTGCGGAGCAATAGATTATATAGAAGTGTATTGGTTAATATGCAGA
>NW_027883600.1:0-245 GCF_054177405.1 Leptonychotes weddellii | reverse complement strand
TCCCACCCTTTCACTAAAGGAATAAGAATATGGTATCCTCAGTGACGACTTTCTGAAAGGTTCAAAAATTGGTTTTTCCTTATGAAAACCATGTTGCTAGGCAACACTTGTGCATTGGTATATTTCTTTCCAAAACCTTCTATCATGAGAACAGTCCATGATTTTTTCACTTGTAATTATCAGAGTCTCTTGAGAAATAGGCCACAATCCAGCCACTAAGCTTTGCTTTGTAGTTTGCATTGCAT
>NW_027883599.1:0-245 GCF_054177405.1 Leptonychotes weddellii | reverse complement strand
TTGTCTTTTTTTTTTTCCGTGCCCTGGAGGTTTTTAATACACTTTGGAAATAACTTTGTCAAGTGGGAGAAGGGCCCCTAGGAAAGGAGAAATGAAAAAGGAGAATCTGCCTCAAACTTCTAGGTAGATCCGATTTTAAGAGAAGGTACAGGTGAAAGCTGAGAATCTGGAAATTGATTTCCCTCAAACAATCTATTTTTGCTTCCCTTTGAAAGAGTGTCTAGGATGCTCTCATCCCAGTTTGA
>NW_027883598.1:0-245 GCF_054177405.1 Leptonychotes weddellii | reverse complement strand
TAGTGTCAGCCTTTAGGAAAAATGGAGCAGAGATGAGCTGTGAACAAAGCTCACTTATTTCAAATAAACATGTTTTTTTAAAAATAGATTGACATCTGACGTTACATTTCATTCTGACAAATTACCGAAGAGCTGAAGTTCTTGTTTCCTATGTAGGTTATCGGAATTATTGGATGCCAAGATAATTAGTGTTTCTGGGCTGGATTTTTGAGATAGTATGCAAATCATAAGCACAGTTTCAATAA
>NW_027883597.1:0-245 GCF_054177405.1 Leptonychotes weddellii | reverse complement strand
TTTTAGAGTCTTTCAACACAATTTAAACATTTTCTCTATAAAAGTTACCTACATCCTGTGTTCATTTTATTTTTAGGCACCTCATTTTTATTGTAGTTATTTTAAATGGTATCTTTTTTTATTATGTTAATCACCATACATTACATTATTACTTTTTGATGTAGTGTTCCATGATTCATTGTTTGTGTATAACACCCACTGCTCCATTCAGTACATGCCCTCTTTAATACCCATCACCAGGCTAA
>NW_027883596.1:0-245 GCF_054177405.1 Leptonychotes weddellii | reverse complement strand
AAGGCCTGGCATTCAGCAGAAATGGAAGAACGATCAGATTTGCTCTGTGTGGCTTTGTTCCATAGGTAGAAGGAAGAGGAATCTCTGCTCAATACGAGATTTAAAAAGAATGATGATTTCTGTTAAGAATGAGACAGAATTTCCCAGGGAGGTTGTAAGCTCCCCTTCTCTCTTACCACACAGAGTCAAGTGGGATCCACAGCCATAGGGGCTATACCCATCCTAAATGGTGGGTGCTACCTCTC
>NW_027883595.1:0-1660 GCF_054177405.1 Leptonychotes weddellii | reverse complement strand
GATACTAGTCCTTTATCTGATATGTCATTTGCAAATATCTTCTCCCATTCTGTCAGTTGTCTTTTGGTTTTCTTTGTGTGCAAAAGGTTTTTATCTTGATGAAGTCCCAATAGTTCATTTTTGCCCTTGCTTCCCTTGCCTTTGGCGATGTTTCTAGGAAGAAGTTGCTGCGGCTGGGGTCGAAGATGTTGCTGCCTGTGTTCTCCTTTAGGATTTTGATGGACTCCTGTCTCACATTGAAGTCTTTCAACCATTTTGAGTCTATTTTTGTGTGTGGTGTAAGGAAATGGTCCAGTTTCATTCTTCTGAATGTGGCTATCCAATTTTCCCAACACCATTTGTTGAAGAGACTGTCTTTTTTTCCATTGGATATTTTTCCTGCTTTGTCAAAAATTAGTCGACCATGGAATTGAGGGTCCATTTCTGGGCTCTCTATTCTGTTCCGTTGACCTATGTGTCTGTGTTTGTGCCAGTACCATACTGTCTTGATGATTACAGCTTTGTAATAGAGCTGGAAGTCGGAATTGTGATGCCACCGCTTTGCTTTTCTTTTTCAACCTTCCTCTGGCTATTTGGGGTCTTTTCTGGTTCCATACAAATTTTAGGATTATTTGTTCCATTTCTTTGAAAAAAATGGATGGTATTTTGGTAGGGATTGCATTAAATGTGTAGACTGCTCTAGGTAGCATTGACATTTTTACAGTATTTATTCTTCCAATCTATTGGTGAGCATGGATTGTTTTTCCATTTCTTTGTGTCTTCCTCAGTTTCTTTCATGAGTATTTTATACTTTTGTGAGTACAGATTCCTTGCCTCTTTGGTTAGATTTATTCCTAGGTATCTTACGGTTTTGGGTGCAATTGTAAATGGGATTGATTCCTTAATTTCTCTTCTGTCTTGTTGTTGGTGTATAGAAATGCCACTGATTTCTTTGCATTGATTTTATATAATGCCACTTTACTGAATTCCTTTGTGAGTTCTAGCAGTTTTAGGGTGGAGTCTTTTGGGTTTTCCACATAAAGTATATCATCTGCAAAAAGTGAGAGTTTGACTTCCTCTTTGCCGATTCAGATGTCATTTATTTCTTTTTGTTGTCTGATTGCTGTGGCTAGTACTTCTAGTACTATGTTGAATAACAGTGGTGATAGTGGACATCCCTGCCATATTCCTGACCTTAAGGGGAAAGCTCTGTTTTTCCCCATTGAGAATGATACTCTCTGTGGGTTTTTCATAGATGGTTTTTATGGTATTGAGGTATGTACCCTCTATCCCTATACTCTGAAGAGTTTTGATCAAGAAAGGATGCTGTACTTTGTCAAAAGCTTTTTCTGCATCTATTGAGAGGATCATATGGTTCTTGTTCTTTCTTTTGTTAATGTATTGTATCACATTGATTGATTTGCGGATGTTGAACCAACCTTGCAGCCCAGGGATAAATCCCACTTGGTTGTGGTGAATAATCCTTTTAATGTATGTTGGATCCTATTGGCTAGTATTTTGGTGAGAATTTTTGCATCCATGGGTTCATCAGGGATATTGGTCTATAATTCTTTTTGATGGGGTCTTTGTCTGGTTTTGGGATCAAGGTAATGCTGGCCTCATAAAATGAGTTTGGAAGTTTTCCTTCCATTTCTATTTTTTGGAACAGTTTGAGAAGAAT
>NW_027883594.1:0-245 GCF_054177405.1 Leptonychotes weddellii | reverse complement strand
AGCTGTCTCTCTCTCTGTCAAATAAATAAAATCTTTAAAAAAAAAAAAGAAGCCTACAGGTTTAGCAGCAGATTTTGTCTAGCAAACTGGTTATAGTGTGCATTGCCTACTATTAAAGGAAGGGAAATAGTATAAAACACTTAACCATTGGTAGTAAGAAACTAAAAATTAGGGCGCCTGGGTGGCTCAGTTGGTTAAGAGACTGCCTTCGGCTCAGGTCATGATCCTGGAGTCCCGGGATCGAG
>NW_027883593.1:0-245 GCF_054177405.1 Leptonychotes weddellii | reverse complement strand
TATGTTATTATATTTCATATCCTTTTCTTGTGAGTTCCTTGACTAATTTTTTTTACAGAAATATTCATTTTTATTGCTTTTTTTTTGTCTCTTACCTCTACTGTCATTTTGGTCTCTCCTATTCACTCAAAGAGCCCCCTTTAGTATTTTTTGCAGAGCTGATTTAGTGGTCATGAACTCCTTTCATTTTTGTTTGTCTGGGAAGTTCTTTATCTCTCTTTCTATTCTGAATGATAGCCTTGCTA
>NW_027883592.1:0-245 GCF_054177405.1 Leptonychotes weddellii | reverse complement strand
ATTCGCAGGAATCTGCTGGGTTTGGAGACTCTAAATGGGGTCGTGCGCCAGAGATAGAAATGCTGGGTCACAGGCTGGGTGAGCACGGAGTGTGGCCAGAGACCAGGGAGACGGGAGTGATTGACTGCTTTTCTCTGGGGGCTCACTGCGGAGTGGGGCCCCGAGTTCTCAGCTCCTCCAGGGCAGAGATTGGGAGGCCGCCGAAATCATTGACTTTTGAAGGGGAAAGATAATTTAATCCGGTA
>NW_027883591.1:0-245 GCF_054177405.1 Leptonychotes weddellii | reverse complement strand
TGTTCTCTCTCATTCTCTCTCTCTCAAATAAATAAATAAAATCTTTAAAAAAAAAAAAGAGGATGACATTGCTTAATTTTTTAAAGCAATCATGCTATATAGAATCTATGGAACATTCTAAAGATCCTTATAGGTGACATATATCTCTTGGTTTGAATTGGTTTGAATTGGTCATTTATATATTGGCTCTTACTACTGGGTGAAGGGGGTTGGGAGACCTGACCACTTAGCTTTGTTTGATTCTG
>NW_027883590.1:0-245 GCF_054177405.1 Leptonychotes weddellii | reverse complement strand
AAGAGAATCATCATACATTATTGGTGAGAATGCAAACTGATGCCTATCCTTCGTGAAACAGTATGGGTGATGTTCAAAAAATTAAAAATAAACCTCCCATCTGATCCAGCAATTCCATTTCTGAGTATTTATCTGAAGAAAACAAAATCACTGTCTCAAAAAGATGTTATCACCCCATGTTCAATTCAGCCATTATTTATAATGGCCAAAACTTGGAAACAATCTAAGTGTCCATCAACAGATGA
>NW_027883589.1:0-245 GCF_054177405.1 Leptonychotes weddellii | reverse complement strand
TGACCCGTGGAAGGTGCTCAGTCATGCCATGTACGGACCCTGACCCGTGGAAGGTGCTCGGTGATGCTGGACACAGACCCTGGGCAAAGACCCTCACCCATGGAAATTGATCAATGATGCCAGGCACAGACCCTGACACAGGGAAGGTGCTGGTTCATGCCGGGCACAGACCCTAAACCATACAAGGTGCTGGTTCATGTTGCCGGGCACAGACCCTAAACCATGGAAGGTGCTCGGTGACGCTG
>NW_027883588.1:0-245 GCF_054177405.1 Leptonychotes weddellii | reverse complement strand
TCACAAATTTAAGATGCCCTGCAAACCCCGAACCAGAAAAGAGAGAAATCCATACATAGGCATATAGTAAAACATTAAAAACTAAAAACAAAAAAACACAAGCTATCATTTGGAAAAAATACTGTTTTCAAAGAAACCAAAATTAGACTCAAGCTTGTCACTTAATAGAAACAACTGAAATCAGAAGACCTTGAAATGGAGGGGCGGAGCAAGATGGCGGAGGAGTAGGAGACCTGGATTTCGTC
>NW_027883587.1:0-245 GCF_054177405.1 Leptonychotes weddellii | reverse complement strand
AATATGAGCAAACTGCTAAGGAAGCAGGAGATAAGAATAGGTCAGAGTACTCGAAGACAGAGAACATGGGGAATGTCTTCATGAAGCAATGACTCTGCTTTGGGCTCTGCCTTAACATATGCTATTTTAATGCAGTAGTATTCTTGGAATGTATAAAATGTACATTATAAACTATAATAAATCCCCCCAAAACCCTTCTCAGTCTGTAACACAAATTAGCATCAATGGCATTTTATAACTGAGTT
>NW_027883586.1:0-245 GCF_054177405.1 Leptonychotes weddellii | reverse complement strand
ACATTCACATGGTTCAAAAAGGTTAAAAAAAGTTAATACACAAAGCTGGACAGTGAAGAATCAACCCCCCAGCGCTCCCCAATTGTCTGCCCCCTAGCTCTTCAAACAGTGAAGCTCTTCCCTCAGCTTCCTTAAGCAAACACAGCAGCAGGAACACAGGCCCTCATTTCTGCCTTTTCCACCCAAAAGACAGACACCGCACAGCCTGTTCTGTGTTTTGCTGTCTTCACTGACAATACCTCGAT
>NW_027883585.1:0-245 GCF_054177405.1 Leptonychotes weddellii | reverse complement strand
ACCATGAGAAACTATGGACTCTGAGAAACAAACTGAGGGTTCTAGAGGGGAGGGTTGTGAGGGGATGGGTTAGCCTGGTGATGGGTATTATAGAGGGCACGTACTGCATGGAGCACTGGGTGTTATACGCAAACCGTGAATCATGGAACACTACATCAAAAACTAATGATGTAATCTATGGTGATTAACATAACATAATAATAAAAAAACTGGGGGGACAATCTTACAATGTATCTTCTCCACAT
>NW_027883584.1:0-1660 GCF_054177405.1 Leptonychotes weddellii | reverse complement strand
GGCCAAGGGCAGTGCAATTCTGCCCAGGCAAAGACACCTGAGAAGCAGTGCAACAGGCCACTCCCCGAGAAGACCAGCAGGAACTTCGGACGAATACCAAGTTTACCAATCATACAGAATTGCAAAATTCCAGCTCTTGAGGAAAGAAGTATATAGCATTCGTGGTTTGTTCTTATTCTTTAGTTCTTCAGTTTTATATTTTCTTTTCCTCTTCAGCTATTTTCTTATTTTATCAATTCTTTTTTTAAGTCTTTCTGTATTTTCATTTTCACACTTATGTTTTATATATATATTTTATTTTTGGCTTCATTTCGTTGTATTCAACTTCATTTTTGAATATATATGTTTTTTTTCTTTCCTATTTTGGGATCTAGTTTCCTCTAACAAACAGACCAAAATACACTCAGGAAATAGTTTATTGTTCTGTTCTGTTCAACTTCTCATTTGATTTTGTACTCATTTTCCCCTTTCTTTTCCATTTGGCTTCTGTTCTCTTCTAATTTGTGTAGTGTATATTTTCTGGTGTCTTTGGATTTTTTTTTTTTGTATTTTCTCTCTCTTTAATCTATTCTTTTCTAGACATAATGAGAAGACAGAAGAACTTGCTCCAAAATAGAGAACAAGAGGCAGTACTCTTTGCCAGGGATGCAATCAATGCTGGAGCTGGAATTCAAAGCAACAATTATAAAGATACTAGCTGGGTTTGAAAACATCATAGAAGATTCTATAGAATTGCTTACTTCAGAAATAAAAGAACAAAAATCTCATCTCGTTGAAATAAAAAAGGCTATTTCTGAGATGCAATAAAAAATGGAGGCTCTAAGTGCTAGGATAAATGAAGCAGAAGAGAGAGTGAGTGATAAAGAAGACAAGATGAGGGAGAATAAAAAAGCTGAGAAAAAGAGAGATAAGCAACTACTGGACCACGAGGGGATGATTCGTGAGATCAGCAATACCATAAAGTGAAACAATATTAGAATAATTGGTGTCACAGAGGAAGAGGAAAGAGAGAGAAAAGGGGACAGAAGGTTTATTTGCATGAATTATAGATGAGAACTTCCCTAATCTGGAGAAGGAAACAGGCCTTCAAGACCAGGAGGCACAGAGAACCCCCCTCCAAAAAAAAAAAAAAAGGTCAACAACTTCACATATAATAGTGAAGCTTACAAATTTCACAGATAAAGAGAAAATCCCAAAAGCAGTCTTTGACCTGCAAGGGTAGAGACATAAGGCTGGCAGCAGCCCTGTCCACAGAGATCTGGCAGGCCAGAAAGGACTGGCATGATATATTGAAGGTGATAAATGAGAAAAAATATGCAGCCAAGAACACTTTATCTGGCAAGGCTGTCATACAGAATAGAAGGAGAGATAAAGAGCTTCCAGGACGAAGAGAAACTAAAAGAATTTGTGATCACTAAAGAAGCCCCAAAAGAAATATTAAAGGGGAACCTGTAAGTGCCAAGAGAGTGCAAAAGTAACAAAGAACAGAAAGGAAAAGAGACAATATACAGAAATATTGACTTTACAGATAATACAATGGCACTAAATTCAGATCTTTCAATAATTACGCTGAATGTAAATGGGCTAAGTGCTCCAATCAAAAGACACAGGGTATCAGATTGGCTAAAACAGCTAGACCTGTCAATATGCTGTCTAGAAG
>NW_027883583.1:0-245 GCF_054177405.1 Leptonychotes weddellii | reverse complement strand
AGCAGCAGCTGGGGGCAAAGGGGCCAAGGGCATGAAGGACCACATGTGGTGGATGATGTGGGTTCAAGTGGGGAGCTTGGCAGGATGAAATGGTCTGTGTGGGGCACAGTTATTACCAATGTTTGGATAATTGGATGTTTTAGAAAGGCAGATTTGAGCACAACTGAACGAAGACTTAGTAACCTCTTGAGTGACCCAAACATTGGATGGGCTTCCCTGTGAAGTAGTGAGCTCCCTGCCACTAG
>NW_027883582.1:0-245 GCF_054177405.1 Leptonychotes weddellii | reverse complement strand
GGATGGGGGAGGGAGGGATGGACAGATGGATGGATGGATGAATGGGGATGGATGGATAGAAGTGGATGATGGATAGAAGGATGGATGGAAGGCTAGATAGATGGATCAGTGGATGGGTGGAGGAATGGATGGATGATTGGATGATTAGATTTGATGAGCACATAAAAAATCCTCAAGAGGAAGAATGAAGGGGGCGGAAATCGGAGGGGGAGATGAACCATGAGAGACTATGGACTATGAGAAAC
>NW_027883581.1:0-245 GCF_054177405.1 Leptonychotes weddellii | reverse complement strand
GCCCAGCATGACAAAACCCTGTGTTGTTTCATGCTCCTGGGCCTTTTAACATGCTGTTCCTCTCCTACACTGTTACTGACTCCATCCTTCAAAGCCCCACTCATTGTATCTTCTGTGCAGCCGTCCCTGGCTGTCTACCTCCCAACACTCCTTTCCTACTTGGTTCCACCACTCCACCTTGCATGCCCTTCTTTCTGCATGTATCTCATTGGTCTCTCACTATTTTTGGCATATGTGTCCCCCAC
>NW_027883580.1:0-245 GCF_054177405.1 Leptonychotes weddellii | reverse complement strand
AAATAAAATCTTAAAAAAAAAAATTTAGAGAGGTTAATTAATAATACTGGGAGTCCGAACACTTAAGCCTTAGTTCTGGCCCTACTATCAATAAGCTATACAACTGTAGGGGATTGAATTGTGGTCCCCCCCCACAAGATAGGTCCAAGTCCTAACCCCTGGAACCTGTCAGTGTGACCTTATTTGGAAAAAAGATCTTTACACAAGTAGTAAAGTTAAGGGTCTCGAGATGAGATGATCCTGGA
>NW_027883579.1:0-245 GCF_054177405.1 Leptonychotes weddellii | reverse complement strand
ATAAAGACTTTAAATGACACACTGGACCAAATGGACTTCATAGATCTATTCAGAACATTCCATCCCAAAGGAACAGAATACACATTCTTCTCTAGTGCCCATGGAACAGTCTCCAGAATAGATCATATCCTAGGTCACAAATCAGGTCTCCACCAGTACATTGGGATCATTCCCTGCATATTTTTAGACCACAGTGCTTTGAAGCTAGAACTCAATCACAAGAGGAAAGTCGGAAAGAACTCATA
>NW_027883578.1:0-245 GCF_054177405.1 Leptonychotes weddellii | reverse complement strand
CCAGCCTTCACCATCTTTCCATTTTTACTCCCTTGCCTCATATTCCCCAGGAAGCTTTCCTGCCCCAGGGCACACATTTAGGGTCAGGGCCACAGGACCTCACAAATGTTTTGCTCAACAGGGACAGACAGATGCTTACGATGTTACAAACCTGCAGGACAAACCTGTGCTGCCACCATTCCAGCTCCCTGATGTCTTGATGACCCAGCTGACTGCCCCCCAGGTACCCTCCTTCACTTCAGGCT
>NW_027883577.1:0-245 GCF_054177405.1 Leptonychotes weddellii | reverse complement strand
GAAAGCAAGCAGAGTTTATAGTTGATTTCTGTTCCCATTGATTCTACCGAGCAGTGCTCTTGAATCAAGCAGCTGCCAGGCTGCTCACTGGCTTCCAGGCCGAGCGACTCCAAAGGCAGCCGGCACCGCCTTGCCGGGCTCTGCAGAACGTCCCGAGGCCCTGCCGGGACACAGCGGCTCCCGGGTAAGTCATCCGGCCGCTCCCCGCGGCGCGCTGTTCCTCTGCGGGCTGCTCTTCCCGGCGG
>NW_027883576.1:0-245 GCF_054177405.1 Leptonychotes weddellii | reverse complement strand
ATTTTATATAAAGAAAAGTTTTAGGATTTCAATGATCAGTGCCTCAGGAAAGCATTGATGAAATTGTGTTTTGGCTCAAATGCCTGTATAGTATAGTTTTACTTTTTTTTTTTTTAAAGATTTTATTTATTTATTTAACAGAGAGACACAGCGAGAGAGGAAACACAAGCAGGGGGAGTGGGAGAGGGAGAAGCAGGCTCCCCGCTGAGCAGGGAGCCCGACGTGGGGCTCGATCCCAGGACCCT
>NW_027883575.1:0-245 GCF_054177405.1 Leptonychotes weddellii | reverse complement strand
AGCAGCAGCTGGGGGCAAAGGGGCCAAGGGCATGAAGGACCACATATGGTGGATGATGTGGGTTCAAGTGGGGAGCTTGGCAGGATGAAATGGTCTGTGTGGGGCACAGTTATTACCAATGTTTGGATAATTGGATGTTTTAGAAAGGCAGATTTGAGCACAACTGAACGAAGACTTAGTAACCTCTTGAGTGACCCAAACATTGGATGGGCTTCCCTGTGAAGTAGTGAGCTCCCTGCCACTAG
>NW_027883574.1:0-245 GCF_054177405.1 Leptonychotes weddellii | reverse complement strand
GAGTAGCGCCCTGCACAGCGAAACAGAAACATTCACGGACAGGTCGGCGCACACAGACCCGCTCATGTCTTACAGGCGTTCTCGTCCTTGCCAGAGCAAAGACAGGGCACATACGCCCTGAGTCATCGGGCCACCGGCCCACCTGGCCAAACTGCAGTGGACAACAGCTGGGTCTCACCACGTGCCATCCGGGGAACGATACGAGAACTGTCATTTATTAGCCACGTGGTCCTTCAGCCAAGCCT
>NW_027883573.1:0-1660 GCF_054177405.1 Leptonychotes weddellii | reverse complement strand
CTCCGCCTTGGCGCCGGACACCTGGGCATCAACCTCCATGCTGGGCAGGGACACCTCCATGTCGGGGGCGCTCACCTCCGCTTTGGCGCCCTTCAGGTCCAGTTTCGGCCCCTTGATGTCCACCTGGGGGACCTTGATGTCCACCTGCGGGGCCTTGATGTCCACCGTGGGCATCTTCAGGCTCGGCATTGGCACTTTGGGCAGCTGGCCCTTGATCTTGACCCCTTCTGCTTTGCCCTTCAGCCCGGACACAGCCACCTCTCCCTCAGGGAGGGACACCTTCAGCTCTCCCCCAGGGAGGTCGATATCAGCAGTGGGCACTTGGACGGCACCCACGGGGGCTTGCACCTCACCTCCCAGGGAGGGCAGTGTGGCCTCAGCTCTGATCTTGGGCAGTGACACTTCCATATCCACGGATGTTCCCAAATCCTTGCTCAGCGCCAACGCACCAAAAGACGGCATCTTGAACTTGCTGTCTCTGGAGGCCACCTCCTTATCTCCCACAGGCAGGTTAGCCTCCACTTTGGCTTTGGGCACCTGGGCGTCCACCTCCATGGCGGGTAGGGACACCTCCATGTCGGGTGCACTCACCTCCCCTCTGGTGCCCATCAGGTCCAGTTTGGGCCCCTTGATGTCCACCTGGGAGGCCTTGATGTCCACTTTGGGCATTTGGACACTGGGCATCTGCACCTTGGGCAGGTGCCCTTTGAGTCCTCCTGCAGCTGAGGGTTCCTGGAGCTCCCCTTCAGGCACTTGGCTCTCAGGGAGCTTCAGGACCACCAAGGCAGTCTTGACGTCTAGGTCAGCAGATGGCAGCTTAATGGTCACTTCACTGGTCTTGACGTCGGCCTGGTTGGAGGGCATGGAAACCTCAGCCTGTACCTTGGGCAGGGACGGGACCACATAAGCTTCCAAGGACTTGCTTGGTGCCGACGTGCCGAAGGACGGCATCTTGAACTTGGGCATCTTGAACTTGGTGTCTCTGGCTGCCACCTCCTTGTCTCCCAGGGACAGCTCAGCCTCCAATTTGGCACCGGGCACCTGGGGGTCCACCTCCACACTGGGCAGGGACACCTCCACGTCGGGGGCGCTCACCTCCCCTTTGGCGCCTTTCAGGTCCAGTTTCGGTCCCTTGATGTCCACCTGGGGGGCCCTGATGTCCACCTGCGGGGCCTTGATGTCCACCGTGGGCATCTTCAGGCTCGGCATTTGCACTTTGGGCAGCTGGCCCTTGATCTTGACCCCTTCTGCTTTGCCCTTCAGCCCGGACACAGCCACCTCTCCCTCAGGGAGGGACACCTCCAGCTCTCCCCCAGGGAGGTCGATATCAGCAGTGGGCACTTGGACGGCATCCTCTGGGGCTCGCAACTCCCCTCCCAGGGAGGGCAGTGTGGCCTCGGCTCCAACCTTGGGCACCGACACGTCCACGGATGTTCCCAAATCTTTGCTTGGCGCCGACGCGCCGAAGGACGGCATCTTGAACTTGGGCATCTTGAACTTGCTGTCTCTGGCGGCCACCTCCTTGTCTCCCAGGGACAGTTCAGCCTCCACCTTGGCGCCGGACACCTTGGCATCCACCTCCACGCTGGGCAGGGACACCACCATGTCGGGGGCACTCACCTCCCCTTTGGTGCCTTTCAGGTCCAGTTTGGGCCCCTTG
>NW_027883572.1:0-245 GCF_054177405.1 Leptonychotes weddellii | reverse complement strand
AACTGTTTGACATACTAGCTTCCAATCACTGTCCCCTCTAGGGGCGCCGACCCTTACTTACATCAGTGCCATAGAAAACAAAGTTTAGCATGATTCCCTTAGCTTATTCACTGGCCAGGAATTTTTTTGTCAGGACCTCTCCCCAGCACACAGAGCTTTACTTTACAGTTTTTTTGACTGTACAGTTCCAGGCCAGAGCAAACGTCTCTGATCCAGTTCGATAAGGCCCTCCCTGCATCTCTGCC
>NW_027883571.1:0-245 GCF_054177405.1 Leptonychotes weddellii | reverse complement strand
AAATAAATTGTATCTTGATTGTATCAATGTCAATATTCTGGTTGTGAATTTTACATTAGGTTTACAAAATGTTACCATTGGGATAAACCTAATAAAGGATACATGAGGTTCCTCTGTATTATTTCTTGCAACTGCCTGTGAATCTACAATTACATCAAAATAAAAAGTTTAATTGAGCTATTTAATTTCTGTTTCAATTTTGCGGAGCAATAGATTATATAGAAGTGTATTGGTTAATATGCAGA
>NW_027883570.1:0-245 GCF_054177405.1 Leptonychotes weddellii | reverse complement strand
GAGTAGCGCCCTGCACAGCGAAACAGAGACATTCACGGACACGTCAGCGCACACAGACCCGCTCATGTCTTACAGGCGTTCTCGTCCTTGCCAGAGCAAAGACAGGGCACATACGCCCTGAGTCATCGGGCCACCGGCCCACCTGGCCAAACTGCAGTGGACAACAGCTGGGTCTCACCACGTGCCATCCGGGGAACGATACGAGAACTGTCATTTATTAGCCACGTGGTCCTTCAGCCAAGCCT
>NW_027883569.1:0-245 GCF_054177405.1 Leptonychotes weddellii | reverse complement strand
CAGAATCACAAAGATAAAATGACAAATCTACAGTCAGATTTGCTCCGTGTGGCTTTGTTCCATAGGTAGAAGGAAGAGGAATCTCTGCTCAATACGAGATTTAAAAAGAATGATGATTTCTGTTAAGAATGAGACAGAATTTCCCAGGGAGGTTGTAAGCTCCCCTTCTCTCTTACCACACAGAGTCAAGTGGGATCCACAGCCATAGGGGCTATACCCATCCTAAATGGTGGGTGCTACCTCTC
>NW_027883568.1:0-245 GCF_054177405.1 Leptonychotes weddellii | reverse complement strand
GTTTAAATTTTATTAAAATGTGAAAACCTGTTTGGGTCATGTTTTGCTTGACAACACAGTGATTTTTTTTAAATTTTATTATGTTATGTTAATCACCATACAATACATTAGTTTTTGATGTGGTAATCCACGATCCATTGTTTTCATATAACACCCAGTGCTCCATGCAGTACGTGCCCTCCTTAATACCCATCACTGGGCTAACCAATCCCTCCTCCCCCCTCCCCTCTAAAACCCTGTTTGTC
>NW_027883567.1:0-245 GCF_054177405.1 Leptonychotes weddellii | reverse complement strand
TGTCTTTTTTTTTTTTCCGTGCCCTGGAGGTTTTTAATACACTTTAGAAATAACTTTGTCAAGTGGGAGAAGGGCCCCTAGGAAAGGAGAAATGAAAAAGGAGAATCTGCCTCAAACTTCTAGGTAGATCCGATTTTAAGAGAAGGTACAGGTGAAAGCTGAGAATCTGGAAATTGATTTCCCTCAAACAATCTATTTTTGCTTCCCTTTGAAAGAGTGTCTAGGATGCTCTCATCCCAGTTTGA
>NW_027883566.1:0-245 GCF_054177405.1 Leptonychotes weddellii | reverse complement strand
CAAGCAAGTGATTCTTTTTAACAAAGATGACAAGAAAGTTATTGATATATCTCTCCTGTCAGTTATTAACATTGTTTACATAAAACAAAACAGGATGCTTTATTTTGGGTTACAAAATCTAATTATGAGTGTGACTCCATAGTTCTATTAGAAAAGTACAGATATGGTTTCCAAATTAAAGTCATTTTTTTTTTTTTTTAAGATTTTATTTATTTGCGAGAGAGAGAATGAGAGACAGAGAGCAT
>NW_027883565.1:0-245 GCF_054177405.1 Leptonychotes weddellii | reverse complement strand
GCCTTCGGCTCAAGTCATGATCCCAGGGTCCTGGGATCAAGCCTAATGTTGGGCTCCTTGCTCAGCAGGGAGTCTGCTTCTCCCTCTCCCTCTGCCTGCCATTCCCCTGCTCATGTGCTCTCTCTCTCTTTCTCTCTGAGAAATAAATAATTAAATCTTTAAAAAATAATAAAGGTGGGGACATTTAAGAAAAAAACTTCGGGCTTGGAATTATGCTGAGGTCAAGGTAAACCACTAAAAATAAG
>NW_027883564.1:0-245 GCF_054177405.1 Leptonychotes weddellii | reverse complement strand
GGTCGGGGGTGGGCATGCAGGGGGAGGACACGGGCAGATCTTTCTGTGGCTTGTCCTTCTTTCCCGATGCCACCTCCAGCCTGAGCCCGCTGCACAGCACTTCTGTCCCGACACCCCTGGATGGAGAGTTCGGGGTTCTGCCCCCAGCATGGGCGTCGTGGCCGTCCTGCACCCTGGGTTCAGTGCAAGCTCCTGGATTCATGCCCTCCTTGGGCATTTTCTGGTCCTTGGCCCCCATCCTCAGG
>NW_027883563.1:0-245 GCF_054177405.1 Leptonychotes weddellii | reverse complement strand
CTATAATAAAAAACAACTATAAGCCTTTGCTATAGCGAGTGGAAGCAACTCTCATACTCATTGAACAGAAAGGGTGCAGAAAGGGTAAATATTTCTTTGGCTTCTTACTAAGGCTCTGGCAATGTCAGAAATGAAAGCAATACTTGTGATTAGCCTGTGTGGTCCTTCTATGTGAACAGATGTGCACAGGGAAGGCAATCATCCTGCTCTAAGTGAGAGTATTGTTCTAACTTCCTCAACAACTT
>NW_027883562.1:0-1660 GCF_054177405.1 Leptonychotes weddellii | reverse complement strand
GTTTTATTTTAAAAACACCTCTCATATAACTGTTACCTCTCAGTAATGAATGTTTATTGCAATATTGTTTATAATAGTAAAAAGATTGGACATAAATTAATCCAACAGTAGAAAAAGAATTAACCTATAGCCAGAAAAGGTTGGAGGTGGGAATAATTAAAATTAATACAAATCAGCAAAAATACCTACTCATCAGTTTGCAACTAATATTGTGAACCATAACAACCAATAGACACACACTGTATGCTGGTTATTCCACATTTGCTTCCTTCACACTCATTTTCTATCCTTCTATTCCCTACTTGTTGCCCTGCATAGTAAACTTTTAGGGCCAGGATTGCCCAGATTCCCTTGTTAGCTCAATAAACCTGTTGAACTTAGCCAATGAAAGCCATCAACAGTACACTGGAATGAAAAAGGAAGATGAGATAGAAGTATGTCTTTACCACATCTTCCCTGCTTTATTTAGGGGTTCTGGAAGTGGCTTAGGACTCTCAAGCCCATTGCTTCTTCTGTTGGGCAACCTCTCCTCCACGACTCCAGCTTTTATTGGCTCTAATAGCATTATTTATTTCCTTATTTCGAGGTTGGGATAGGATTAGCTTCCTGCTCTGCTATCTCTGGGTACTTCAACATCCCTTACTGTTTTTATTAACTCTGCCCACACCTGTGTTAAATAGTCCCTTTATTAAGGACTCTTGAATTGCTCCATCTTTTTTTAGATTTTTTTAATTAACATACAATGTATTATTTGTTTCAGTGGTACAGGTCTGTGATTCATCAGTCTTACACAACTCACAGCGCTCACGATAGCACATACCCTCCCCAGTGTCTATCACCCAGCCACCCCATCCCTCCCACCCTGCTCCACTCCAGCAACCCTCAGTTTGTTTCCTGAGATTAAGAGTCTCTTATGGTTTGTCTTCCTCTCCAGATTCATCTTGTTTCATTTTTCCCTCCCTTCCCCTATGATCCTCTGTCTTGTTTCTCAAATTTCTCATATCCGTGAGATCATATGATACTTGTCTTTCACTGATTGACTTATTTCACTTAGCATAATACCCTCCGGTTCCATCCACGTCATTGCAAATGGCATGATTTCATTTTTTGATGGCTGCATAATATTCCATTGTGTATATATACCACATCTTCTTTATCCATTCATCATTGAAGGACATCTAAGCTCTTTCCATAGTTTGGCTATTTTGGACATTGCTGCTATAAACATTGGGATGCAGGTGCCCCTTTGGATCACTACGTTTGTATCTTTGGGGTAAATACCCAGTAGTGCAATTGCTGGGTCATAGGGTAGCTCTATTTTCAACTTTTTGCAGAACTTCCATTCTGTTTTCCAGAGTGGCTGCACCAGCTTGCATTCCCACCAACTGTGTAGGAGGGTTCCCCTTTCTCCACATCCTCGCCAACATCTGTTGTTTCCCGACTTGTTAATTTTAGCCATTCTGACTGGTGTGAGGTGGTATCTCATTGAGGTTTTGATTTGGATTTCCCTGATGCCAACTGATGCTGAGCACTTTTTCATGTGTCTGTTGGCCATTTGGATGTCTTCTTTGCAGAAATGTCTGTTCATGTCTTCTGCCCATTTCTTGATTGGATTATTTGTTCTTTGGGTGTTGAGTTTGGTAAGTTCTTTATAGATTTT
>NW_027883561.1:0-245 GCF_054177405.1 Leptonychotes weddellii | reverse complement strand
TTTTAGAGTCTTTCAACACAATTTAAACATTTTCTCTATAAAAGTCACCTACATCCTGTGTTCATTTTATTTTTAGGCACCTCATTTTTATTGTAGTTATTTTAAATGGTATCTTTTTTTATTATGTTAATCACCATACATTACATTATTACTTTTTGATGTAGTGTTCCATGATTCATTGTTTGTGTATAACACCCACTGCTCCATTCAGTACATGCCCTCTTTAATACCCATCACCAGGCTAA
>NW_027883560.1:0-245 GCF_054177405.1 Leptonychotes weddellii | reverse complement strand
TTCCCTCCTCCGCCATCTCCCAGCAAGCTAGACGGGTGCTCGGGACACACACACGTGTCCGGGGAACCAACAGAAGGAGGTAAGCGAGCAGGAGGACAGGAAAATCTCCTCTTTTTAGCAACTTCTGTTACAGTGAGCATATATTTGCATATTGTTTATAAAATGAGAGAAGTTTAAAAACAAAAAAATTACTAGTTAATGCAATTTCAGAGATTATTAAAAAAAACAAGTAAATAACAGTTTCT
>NW_027883559.1:0-245 GCF_054177405.1 Leptonychotes weddellii | reverse complement strand
TTGCCTAACATTGAGAAAGAGACCCAAGGTCTGGGTTCAGAGCTTTAGATCTTGCGCTGGCAGCAGATGGGGACACAGCAGCTGGACTGGGAGCAGCAGGGTTTGCAGCAGCTGGACTGGGAGCAGCAGGGTTTGCAGCAGCTGGACTGGGAGCAGCAGGGGACACAGCAGCTGGACTGGGAGCAGCAGGGGACACAGCAGCTGGACTGGGAGCAGCAGGGGACACAGCGGCTGGACTGGGAGCA
>NW_027883558.1:0-245 GCF_054177405.1 Leptonychotes weddellii | reverse complement strand
ATTCGCAGGAATCTGCTGGGTTTGGAGACTCTAAACGGGGTCGTGTGCCAGAGATAGAAATGCTGGGTCACAGGCTGGGTGAGCACGGAGTGTGGCCAGAGACCAGGGAGACGGGAGTGATTGACTGCTTTTCTCTGGGGGCTCACTGCGGAGTGGGGCCCCGAGTTCTCAGCTCCTCCAGGGCAGAGATTGGGAGGCCGCCGAAATCATTGACTTTTGAAGGGGAAAGATAATTTAATCCGGTA
>NW_027883557.1:0-245 GCF_054177405.1 Leptonychotes weddellii | reverse complement strand
ATTTTGCTGCAAAATCAGGAGGAAGGAAAAAGACTAGGAAAACTGGGAATTGAAGGGGAAAAAAGAATGGACCAGTTGCTGAGACTGAACTGCAAGCACACCAGGTTTGGGGGCTGGGGAGGGAGAGGGGTTTATAAAGAGACAGCTCTAGAGTAGAATCGAAGCAGCAGTGTTCAGAAAAGGCACTTTTCAGAAACCTTATGCTGCTAGCGCACACCCAGGGGCTAAGGGGTCCTGCTCTCTGC
>NW_027883556.1:0-245 GCF_054177405.1 Leptonychotes weddellii | reverse complement strand
GAAGAAAAAGTACAGTTAATGTCTTTCTGTTATGACTTTGGGTAAGTCCTGATGATTAAAGGCAATAAAGTGGATTATATTTTACAAAGGCCAATCCCCTGACTAATTTTTAAACCCTTCATGTTCTACCCACCCCCCCACCTAATCAGCTTTAGGTCCCAAAATTCACAATGGATGAAATCCATTCTTACAAACTTCCCAGTTTTTTTTTTTTTTTTTTTTTTAGTCCTGTTGCTTATTTTGTT
>NW_027883555.1:0-245 GCF_054177405.1 Leptonychotes weddellii | reverse complement strand
GTATGGTAGCTCTATTTTCAACTTTTTGAGGAACCTCCATACTGTTTTCCAGAAGGGATGCACCTTTTTTATAAGCGATCCCACCCCGGAGGCACGCACGGGTTGCTTCCTTGCCACGTGAGGACCCGTTTCTCCTTAACTTCTAAGGTGATTACCAAATATGTTCATGTTTGCCACTCTGAAGAGGAAAGCCCATAGTGGCCGCTTTATTCTCCCTGCCCTGCCACCAGGCATGCTTGCTCGCC
>NW_027883554.1:0-245 GCF_054177405.1 Leptonychotes weddellii | reverse complement strand
TGTGATCTTTTTTAATTCTCATCAAAAAACACCTCTGTGATAAAGCTATTACTATAATATCCATTTTAGCAATGAGGAAATTGAAGCGCAGATTTGCTGAGTGTCACAAATTCGGCAGGTGGTGATGGAGTTGGAGGTCAAACCTATACATGCTGTCTGTGAAACCTGGGTCATTAACCAAAACTTTCACCATATTAGGTGAATATCTGAATAATCAGAAGGAGTGGAGAGACAGCCCTAGGTAG
>NW_027883553.1:0-245 GCF_054177405.1 Leptonychotes weddellii | reverse complement strand
GTAACTTGCTTGTCCGCGTCTTGCTGATCGGATTTGTTTCCTGTGGTTCAGTTCTGTACACTGACGTACAACATTAGAGAAGTCTCGGGCGTGCAGCGTGATGACTGGGTATTTGCACGTAGTTTGAAATGACCACCACAGTCTAGGGGGCACGGCCACCACGCATACTTACACATTGTAGCTTGTGATGGGGACTTCTGGGGTTTTCTCTGCCAGCAGCGTGCAAATATGCAGTGTGGCACCCT
>NW_027883552.1:0-245 GCF_054177405.1 Leptonychotes weddellii | reverse complement strand
ATCCTTGCTTAATAAAACTCTATCACTTCACTCACTCTCCTTTGTCCGTGAGATTCATTCTTTGACTCTGTGAGACAACACCAAATTATCGGTTAAGCAGGCTCAGAGCTATCTCTTTATATGACAAGTTGGAGGCAGCCCCATGTTTCCTAGGCATTTACTCCCCTTGGAATACTTTGGGGATTAAGGAGGGAATTACAAACCCCCAGCCAATTCCTCAACTGATTGCATTAGTGGCTGGGAAT
>NW_027883551.1:0-1661 GCF_054177405.1 Leptonychotes weddellii | reverse complement strand
CCAGCTGCCCTGCTCACTAGCTTTGTGTCCCCAGTGGTCACTTATGTCTCTGTGCCTCATCTGTAGAATGGGTGTGTTGGCCCTGTCCTGTCTTCCTCTGAGATTCCTGGGAGGCTCAAAGTGATTCCATGGACTTCAAGGTGCTGTGAAGAGCTGAGTTTGAGCACAACCCGAATAATTTACTCAATAGCCATTGCCGCACTCCTGTTGTGTGCTAGATTTTGTGGCTGGAGATGCGAGGATCAACCCGGGGATCTTGGAGACAAGAGACTAGATGAGGAGAAAGTGAGTTTCCACTGAATCCTCAGAAGAACTTTCTGAGATGGGTATGTTACCTGCCTTCCTGAGTTGAGAGTAGCGTATCTTGGTCAAGAGCCAGGCCGCCCAAGCTCACGTTCCATTCTTGCCATTTACTACCTGTGTGGCTGTGGGAAAGCTCAGGACCTCTCTGTGCCTCAGCGTCCTTGCTCGTGAAGACCGTAACTAGTGCACTCTACCAGGAGAATCCGGGGCGGAGTAGGGGGGTGGGGCCTGCATGAAGCAGGTTGCCCTGGGCTCCCGGAAACCTGGAGACAGAGGAAGGACAGACAGATGCCTAGGTGGTGTGGACACAGTTCATGCACTAAGCAGGTGAATCTGGAGGGCCCCGAACTCCTGAGAGTTTACAGATCCGTGGCTCTCCAGGAGCGCCCAGGCTAGGGGACATTGCCAAATAATTCCAACATGGGTGAGAAATGATCAATGCCATGAGAGCTACACATAAGAAATGATGTCACCAAGGAGTCAAGGAGGGCTTTGAGCAAAGGGGCATGTGTAAGGACTTTGCAGGATGGTCTGGATTTGGACCCATAGGGATTCGGAGGAAAGACACCTGTTGGAGATGGAAAAGTCTGGTCTATGAATGGGGACAGGTGAGCACAGTTCCATTTGATGGGCATGTAGGGCAGCACGTTGGTCAGGGTGAAGCTTAAACACCAGGCAAAGGGGTTTGAACATTCACTGGGTGCTACGGAGTTCCAGAAAGAGTGTTCCTACCTTAACTGCTTTAAGCAGAACCCAGCCCTGATTGCTAAAACCTTTGACCTGCCTTTACCTGAGATGGGAACAGAGCTATCTCTGGTCCCCCGCCCTTACAGCATAATGTTACTGTGCTGGGGCTCTGTGCTTGCATCTTCACTCGCTTGTTGCTTTCTGTCCCAAGCTTATTTGAGGGACAAGAATCGCTCAGGAGCTGGTAACTATGGGTTGGCAAGAGGGAGGCAGGCCAAGGGGAGGGAGGGACACTGCCAACAAGAGTGGGCTCTTCCTCCGTGGTGACCAAGCTCTGCTCTTGCTCTGGGTGCAGCAGAGGGCCGCTAAGACACCTGAACGAAGGGCGCCTGGGGGGCTCAGTTGGTTAAGCGACTGCCTTCGGCTCAGGTCATGATCCTGGAGTCCCAGGATCAAGTCCCGCATCAGGCTCCCCACTCAGCGGGGAGTCTGCTTCTCCCTTTGACCCTCCCCCCTCTCATGCTCTCTCTCATTCTCCCTCTCAAATAAATAAATAAAATCTTAAAAAAAAGAAAAAGATACCTGAACAAGGATTCCTGCTTGAATGACAGCTCCAAGAAGGAGCTAGAAAGCCCATTCAGCCTGTGTTTGGGACTACGCCTCACTGGGTC
>NW_027883550.1:0-245 GCF_054177405.1 Leptonychotes weddellii | reverse complement strand
TATGGTGTGTTTGTCAAAACTAAGAAATTAACATTGGTACAATACGTTTAACTAAAGTATAGACTGTATTTAGACTTTACCAAATGAAATTTAATCTTCCTAAATTACTAGTTTTTCCACTAGGGTTCTTTATTTGTCCCAGGATCTACTATAGCATACTACACAGATTGTGGAATAGCGGAGTATTGTTTTCATTTTACGTGACAAACATTAGATCCAAGAACCGTACTGGTTTCTGAGAATAC
>NW_027883549.1:0-245 GCF_054177405.1 Leptonychotes weddellii | reverse complement strand
TTATTTTAATTAACATAATTATTTATCTTTATATATGAAGCATTACATGAGCAACAGCAGAAGATCTTATTTTCAAATTCACAGGGGGCATTCACCAAAATAGGATATATACAGCCCAAACTTAAACCGCAATAGGCCATAAATCAAGTGTAAACAAAATTTTAAACAATAAAATTTTTCAGAATGTGGTGTCCCAGCAAAGAATTAAATTCAAACTTAATATAACTAAAACACCTACATATGTA
>NW_027883548.1:0-245 GCF_054177405.1 Leptonychotes weddellii | reverse complement strand
TGACCCGTGGAAGGTGCTCAGTCATGCCATGTACGGACCCTGACCTGTGGAAGGTGCTCGGTGATGCTGGACACAGACCCTGGGCAAAGACCCTCACCCATGGAAATTGATCAATGATGCCAGGCACAGACCCTGACACAGGGAAGGTGCTGGTTCATGCCGGGCACAGACCCTAAACCATACAAGGTGCTGGTTCATGTTGCCGGGCACAGACCCTAAACCATGGAAGGTGCTCGGTGACGCTG
>NW_027883547.1:0-245 GCF_054177405.1 Leptonychotes weddellii | reverse complement strand
CTCCGTCTGTTTCCCGCCTCTCTGCCCTGTCCTGACGCCCCAGGCACCCTGCTTGCCCTGATCTCCCACCTCACCATGGTGTCCCCTGAGTTACGAAAACTGTGTGTCCAGCCGGCTGGGCAGCTGTGGTGAGTTCCTGACCCAGCACGTCCGGCCTTCTGGTTCCCACTCTGCACTCCAGTGTGCCCTCCTCTGGGACACTCTTATGGGGTTAGAAAGCTTGGAAAGCCTCCTTCCCATCCCTG
>NW_027883546.1:0-245 GCF_054177405.1 Leptonychotes weddellii | reverse complement strand
ACCATAAGAAAACGAATTGGGAAGTTTCAATACTTGGCCACACCATTTTTTTTTTTTATTCTTATGTTAATCCCCATACATTACATCATTAGTTTTAGATGAAGTGTTCCATGATTCATTGTTTGTGCATAAC
The DNA here is from genome assembly GCF_054177405.1 of Leptonychotes weddellii. NCBI lineage: Eukaryota > Metazoa > Chordata > Mammalia > Carnivora > Phocidae > Leptonychotes > Leptonychotes weddellii. Next base: position 112 of record NW_027883546.1, on the reverse strand, counting down.
ACCCAGTGCTCCATGCAGAACGTGCCCTCCTCAATACCCACCACCAGGCTAACCCATCCCCCCACCCCCTCCCCTCTAGAACCCTGTTTGTTTTTCAGAGTCCATCGTCTCT
>NW_027883545.1:0-245 GCF_054177405.1 Leptonychotes weddellii | reverse complement strand
AGTGATGGGTATTAAGGAGGGCACGTACTGCATGGAACACTGGGTGTTATACGAAAACAATGGATCATGGATCACCACATCAAAAACTAATGATGTATTGTATGGTGACTAACGTAACATAATAAAATTTAAAAAAAGACAACAACACAATTTTCTGTATGAGGATGAACATACATCTATTTTGATGGTTTTCAAGATGATACAAATGAGTCTTCAATACCAACAAAGCTGTGAAATATCTGCTC
>NW_027883544.1:0-245 GCF_054177405.1 Leptonychotes weddellii | reverse complement strand
AAAAAAAAAAAAAAAAAGATCTATTTCGCTTGCTCACGGATACCTGAATTTTCAGATCTTCAGGAATATGTCCTTACAATTCCCTTTTCAATCACGATAAGGAATGAACGACCTAGCCAAAGGAAGAGGAGAGATCTGTACCATATACTAAGCTTTTGCTTTTCTTGGCCAAACAAGCATCACACGAATGTGCTTTCAGCGCATCTGCTTGACTTTGCCGACTCACTGTTTTGTTCACTCTTGCT
>NW_027883543.1:0-245 GCF_054177405.1 Leptonychotes weddellii | reverse complement strand
ATCCAGATTGAGACATACGCCTTCCTCAGCACAAACTAAGGGCTCCCTGGGGACAACTTTGTTTTGCCTTTTCTATTTCAGTATGTAAAATGGACCAACGACAAAAGTCTTGGTGGCATTGAGGGCTGCCTGTCAAAGCTCAAAGCTGCAGATCCAACCTTCGGTGAGTGATGCTGTCCCTGAGTTGAGCCCCATCTTGTGTGTCCAGCACCTTTCTGGTTCCCTGACTTCGAGACTCAGCTAGT
>NW_027883542.1:0-245 GCF_054177405.1 Leptonychotes weddellii | reverse complement strand
TAGGATTTATCCCTGGGTTGCAAGGTTGGTTCAACATCCGCAAATCAATCAATGTGATATAATAAATTAATAAAAGAATGAACAAGAACCATATGATCCTCTCAATAGATGCAGAAAAAGCTTTTGACAAAGTACAGCATGCTTTCTTGATCAAAACTCTTCAGAGGATAGGCATAGAGGGTATATACCTCAATATCATAAAGCCATCTTTGAAAACCCACAGCGAATATCATTCTCAATGGGGA
>NW_027883541.1:0-245 GCF_054177405.1 Leptonychotes weddellii | reverse complement strand
GAGCACAAAATCGGAACTTTTAGAAGTCAGCTCCTCTGAGGGATGTCGGTCCAGTGGCTAAACGGGGCATGGAACCCTCGTGGGACAGTGTGGTCTCAGGACCCTCGGGTCACAGAAAGACTGGGGGTGCCTGAGTGCGGCAGAGCTCCCAGGTATCGGAGCAGGAAGCTAGCTGCAGAAACGGAGCCAAGGCGCGGGCTCTCAGCTCGGGGTTGCCATAAACTGTGATCCGCGGCACAGTCGGG
>NW_027883540.1:0-1661 GCF_054177405.1 Leptonychotes weddellii | reverse complement strand
GACCCAAATTAATAAAATTATGAATGAAAGGGAGAGATCATGACTAACACCAAGGAAATAGAAACAATTATTAGAAATTATTATCAACAAGTATATGCCAATAAAATGAGCAATCTGGATGAAATGGAGGCCTTCCTGGAAACCTATAAGCTGCCAAGACTGAAACAGGAAGAAATTGACAACCTGAATATGCCAATAACCAGTAACGAGATTGAAGCAGTGATCAAAAACCTCCCAAAAAACAAGAGTCCAGGGCCCGATTACCTGGGGAATTCTACCGAACATTCAAAGAAGAAATAATACCTTTTCTACTGAAGCTGTTTCAAAAAATAGAAACAGAAGGAAAACTTCCAAACTCATTCTATGAGGCCAGCATTACCTTAATCCCCAAACCAGGCAAAGACCCCATAAAAAGGGAGAATTTCAGACTGATATCCCTGATGAATATGGATTCCAAAATCCTCAACAAAATCCTAGCTAACAGGATCCAACAATACATTAAAAGGATCATCCACCACGACCAAGTGGGATTTATCCCCGGGATGCAAGGGTGGTTCAACATTCGCAAATCCATCAGTGTGATAGAACATATTAATAAGAGGAGGGAGGGGGCGCCTGGATGGTTCAGTCGTTAAGCATCTGCCTTCAGCTCAGGTCTTGATCCCAGGTTCCTGGGATGGAGCCCCGCATTGGGCTCCCTGCTTGGCGGGAGGCCTGCTTCTCCCTCTCCCACTCCCCCTGCTTGTGTTCCCTCTCTCACTGTGTCTTTCTCTGTCAAATAAATAAATAAAATCTTTAAAAAAAAAATAAGAGAAGGGAGAAGAACCATATGGTCCTCTCAATTGATGCAGAAAAAGCATTCGACAAAATACAACATCCTTTCCTGATTAAAACTCTTCAGAGTATAGGGATAGAGGGAACATTCCTCAAGTTCATAAAATCCATCTATGAAAAACCCACAGCAAACATCATCCTCAATGGGGAAAAGCTGAGAGCCTTTCCCTTAAGATCAGGAACATGTCAAGGATGCCCATTCTCGCCACCATTCTTCAACATAGTACTAGAAGTCCTAGCAATAGCAATCAGACAACAAAAGGAAATAAAAGGTATTCAATTTGGCAAAGAAGAAGTCAAACTCTGTCTTTTCGCAGATGACATGATACTCTATGTGGAAAACCCAAAGACTCCACCCCCAAATTACTAGAACTCATCCAGCAATTCAGTAATGTGGCAGGATACAAAATCAATGCACAGAAATCAGTTGCTTTCTTATACACTTAATGCAACTGTAGAAAGAGAAATTAGAGAAACAATTCCATTTACTATAGCACCAAAAACCGTAAGATACCTTGGAATAAACTTAACCAAAGAGGTAAAGGATCTATACTCTAGGAACTACAGAACACTCATGAAAGAAATTGAAGACACAAAACGATGGAAAAATATTCCATGCTCATGGATCAGAAGAATAAACATTGTTAAAATGTCTATGCTACCCAGAGCAATCTATACCTTCAATGCCATCCCGATCAAAATTCCAATGACATTTTTCAAAGTGCTGGAACAAACAATCCTAAAATTTGTATGGAATCAGAAAAGACCCTGAATTGCCAAGGAAATGTTGAAAAAGAAAAACAAAGCTGGGGGCATCACGTTGCCTG
>NW_027883539.1:0-245 GCF_054177405.1 Leptonychotes weddellii | reverse complement strand
CCTGGGTGGCTCAGCGTCTGCCTTCCGCTCAGGTCATGATCCCAGGGTCCTGGGATCAAGCTCCGCATCGGGCTCCCTGCTCAGTGGGGAGCCTGCTTCTCCCTCTCCCACTCCCCCTGCTTGTGTTCCCTCTCTCGCTTGCTGTGTCTCTCTCTGTCAAATAAATGAATAAAATCTTTAAAAAAATTAAAAAAAAAAAAGAATGTGGTCAGCAACATCACCCAATTGTGGGTGGAGCCCATAAT
>NW_027883538.1:0-245 GCF_054177405.1 Leptonychotes weddellii | reverse complement strand
CCCATAGGCAACTGAAAATAACTTGAATCCTCTCCTTGTTGTGTGGAGTGTGATTTTCCACATATGTCAATCATGTCAACTCTGTTAATTTTTGTTGTTGTTCTAGTCATCCATATCCTTACTGATTTTTTTGTCTACCTCTGTTTTAGTCCAAGCTATTGAAAGAGGTTATGAAAATTTCTTCCTTCATTGTAAATTCATCTAGTTCTTTGAGTTCTCTCAATTCATAATGATTATAAATTAAA
>NW_027883537.1:0-245 GCF_054177405.1 Leptonychotes weddellii | reverse complement strand
AGGTGGTTTGAGTAAGTGGCTCCTCAGAGGGATGCTGAGCTGCAAAGTTCTTCTAATAGTTCACACTCCATTGGGCCACCTTTACTCAGTACCACGGCTCTGCTGCAAGACCACATCTGGAGGAAGGAGGAGCTCCCCCGAGCTCACCCAGGCCAACAAATGAGACTTCTCTAAGTTCCTCAATATGGTGATGGTTGTTGTTACTGTAATATGCGTCTGGCGAGGCGTGCAGTCGCCCTTGCCTC
>NW_027883536.1:0-245 GCF_054177405.1 Leptonychotes weddellii | reverse complement strand
TTCAGTAACATACTACATTGGATTTGGAGATTAAAAATTTTAATTCTAGGGCGCCTGGGTGGCTCAGTTGGTTAAGCGACTGCCTTCGGCTCAGGTCATGATCCTGGAGTCCCTGGATCGAGTCCCACATCGGGCTCCCTGCTCGGCAGGGAGTCTGCTTCTCCCTCTCCCACTCCCCGTTTGTGTTCCCTCTCTCGCTGTGTCTTTCTCTGTCAAATAAATAAATAAAATCTTTAAAAAAAAAA
>NW_027883535.1:0-245 GCF_054177405.1 Leptonychotes weddellii | reverse complement strand
GACGTGTGAGAGCAGGACAGAGGAGACTCCTCGCAGCACGCCCTTGTGTGCCCCATGCGGAACTGCCTGCCTCTCAGGCCCCAGGACCAGGCGGGCCTCAGCCAGCAACTTGCCCATCCCCGGTGTGGAGACAAGGCCCACCACAGAAGGACCTGCAGGAAGAGGTCAATGTTGATACCTTGGGGTTCCCACAGGGCCCTTTTCTCCTCAGATGGATTCTTTGGGCCTCACTAAATCCCCCCTTC
>NW_027883534.1:0-245 GCF_054177405.1 Leptonychotes weddellii | reverse complement strand
CTGACAGAGAACTTTGGATTGATTGCATTAATCAGACTCACTCCCTGGCTGCAAACACCCATGTACTTTTTCCTCACCCACTTAGCATGCGTGGATATTTTTTATTCTACTAATCTATCTCCTCAGATGCTTGTTAATTTCCTCTCTGAGAAGAAAACCATTTCCTACACGGGGTGTCTGGCCCAGTGTTTTGTTTTTGTGACTCTGTTCCTTACTGAGTATTACATGCCCAGTGCCATGGACTA
>NW_027883533.1:0-245 GCF_054177405.1 Leptonychotes weddellii | reverse complement strand
ATCATGGGGTGATTGTGCGGTTGCTCCCAGTAAACTTCTTTAAAAGTTAGCAAATCATTTACACTTGATTTTAGTGTAGAGAAGATAAGTGCTGTGAACCTCCCCTACTGAATATCAGTGGAGGTTATTTTTGGTGAGATTATATATATATACCTTTAATATCTTGTTCCTTTAAATTTTGAAGGAACTTCTACCAGGTTCTGAAAAAACTTTTAATTCAAGGCACATAAATGTGCATAAGGATA
>NW_027883532.1:0-245 GCF_054177405.1 Leptonychotes weddellii | reverse complement strand
GTGCTCTGTCTCTCGCTGTCTCTCACTGTCAAATAAATAAAATCTTAAAAAAAAAAAGCATTTGGCTTGGCAGGGGTCATCATTTGCTGATTTCTGCCCAAAGAATAAATTTTATCGTTAGATCGAAGTAGACCTCTGTCTCTGGAACTGAATTTTTTTTTTTTAATATTTTTATTTATTTGACAGAGAGAGACACAGCGAGAGGGGGAACACAAGCAGGGGGAGTAGGAGAGGGAGAAGCAGGC
>NW_027883531.1:0-245 GCF_054177405.1 Leptonychotes weddellii | reverse complement strand
CGCTTCTGTTCTCAGAGGGTCTGAGGTCAGTACTCCAAACCCGACACTTTGCGAATGCACTAACAGTCTCAATACCTCAAGTTGTAGATATGTTTTAATGGCGCCAATGAATCTTTGTCTAAGATAATCTGGTTGTGTGACTTTGGTCTGATATGTGCACAGGGACGGGTGTGAGCTGGACGCGGAGGGAGAATTTTGCAGCTCCACATGCTTACACTCAGTTTGTCTACACACACACTCCATTC
>NW_027883530.1:0-245 GCF_054177405.1 Leptonychotes weddellii | reverse complement strand
ACTGACTGAGTCCACCCAGGTGCCCCCAAAATAGACTTTAATACAAAAAAAAAATGGTACTACAAATAAAGAGGGACATTTTATAATTAAAAGGTCAACCCATCAGGAAGATGTAGCAATTATAAGCATATGCCTACCTAACAAAGAAATATATGAAGCAAAAGCAGGCAAAATTAAGGGGGGAAATATAAATTCAGCAGTAATGATTGCAGATGCCAAATACTGCACTTTTGCTAATGAATAGA
>NW_027883529.1:0-1661 GCF_054177405.1 Leptonychotes weddellii | reverse complement strand
GAGGGGGATAAAACAAGCATTTGAGTGAACACTTCTCCTCTGTCAGATTAAATGCTTTCAATTTTACATTTAATTGCTTAAAATACATTTAGAATAAAAGCTTTGTTATGTCAATGGTTTCAATCAGAAATTATTGATATGGTATAAAGTACTTAATTTTATCCTAAAAACTGTCAAGTTAAAATATTCTCAATTTAAAAAAGGATAGGTACCATGCATATCCCATATTTTCCCCCTTAGATAAAGGTGTACTTAGAAAGACAAAATTATCTCTCATGAAAAAAATAAAACCAATGTAAAATAAAGGACTAAATTGTTCTGCATAGACTAGATGAGACAAGTGTGAAGAGAGTAAAGTCAGTGGGAATTAGAATAGTCAGAGAGAGCTTCACGGAAAATGAGAGACTATGAGCCAGGTCTGAATAGTGTAGGATTAGGCAAGAGGAAGGGAAACTAAAAGGACAGAAAGGACAGCATGAGTAAAAGCCTGAGAGATGGTGAAATCAACCCAATTAACTCAGAGGATAAAATCTGATGGCAGGGAAATAAAAACAGATGTCCAGACAATAATTAAATCAACGTTCAGAGCAGCATTATTAATGGCCATAAAGTGGGAAACAACCCAAAGGTGTATCAAATGATGAATGAACAAGGGTTTTGGCCCACAGTGGAATACTATTTGACAATCAAAAAAAAAAAAAATGAAGCACTGATATATGCTGTAACACAGATGAACCCTGAAAATAATTAAGTGAAAGAAGCTAGTCACAAAGGACCACACACTGTGTGACCCCCCTTTAGATGAAATATTCAGAATAGGCAACTCTATAGAGGCTGGAAGTAGACTGGTGGTTGCCTGAGGCTGGGGGCTCAAGGGCTAAGGGTTTCTTTTCAGGGTGATGAAAATGTTCTACTTGATGGCAGTGATAGTTGCACAACTCTATGAATACGATCAGAAACACTGAACTATACATGTTAACTGGGTGAATTGTATGGTATGTGCATTATATCTCAATAAAGTTTTAAAAAATCCAATGGGGGCGCCTGGGTGGCTCAGTCATTAAGCGGCTGCCTTCGGCTCAGCTCATGGTCCCAGGGTCCTGGGATCAAGCCCCACATCAGGCTCCTTGCTTGGCGGGAAGCCTGCTTCTCCCTCGCCCACTCCCCCTGCTTGTGTTCCCTCTCTCGCTGTGTCTCTCTCTGTCAAATGAAATCTTAAAAAAAACAAAAACAAAAAAAAACGGCAGGACCCATTCTTAATTTCTTAATTCTCTCTTTTGGGTGTATATACTACACATGATCTGAATATTTCTATGCATGTACAATATATCTAAAAGGAAAAGAAAATGAAGGAAATGCCTAAGTTCAACTGGTTTGTAAAATGACTTTTCTGTACAAGTTATCCTAAAATCAGTACAGATTCTATATCCGTTCACAAAAGTGAACATGAGAAATAAGACCATTGTCTGAAACATTCCATTAAAGATTATCTTCTGATTTTGTATGGCTCACCTCATCATGGTAACAGAGATATCATTAAAAAACATTGCACCTGGGTGGCTCAGTTGGTTAAGCATCCAACTCATGATTTCAGCTCAGGATCATGGAATCGAGCTGGCGTGGGGCTCTGTGCTGGGCAGGGAGTCTGCTCGAGATTCTCT
>NW_027883528.1:0-245 GCF_054177405.1 Leptonychotes weddellii | reverse complement strand
TCAAGAGTTAGACGCTTAACCAACTAAGCCAACCAGATGCCCCTGAAGAAACACATTTCTGACTGGACAAGCAGGATGTAGACGAAAAGTGAGCATTAAATGTTTAAGTTGGAAGTGTGTGTTGATTTATTCTCAAATATCCTGCCACCAATTACCCAGTACTCTGATAACACAGTGTCGCTAGTTAAAAGGACTCAGATACTTTCAACCGGATCCCACTACTTATTAGTGTGTTTTCGAGGGCT
>NW_027883527.1:0-245 GCF_054177405.1 Leptonychotes weddellii | reverse complement strand
GGGTTCCCTGGGAAGCCAGCACAATGTAAGCACTCTACACATATTAAGTCATTTGACAAAAAACTTGAAGACCGTCTACAGTGAAGAAATGGAAGCAAGAGAAAGCTCAAGGACATAGCGCCTGGGATTCACACCAGGTAGCCGGGGTCCAGACAGGCTGCTTCTAAGCCCGTACACTATATTCTCCTGTTCGTTATCTTTCTCTCATTCCCCCTCCCTCCCCATCTCATTTACTCCTTTCAACC
>NW_027883526.1:0-245 GCF_054177405.1 Leptonychotes weddellii | reverse complement strand
GAATCAATATGCTTAATTACATGTTTAATTAAAAGTAAAACCCCTTTCCATATGTTGAACACCACTTGACTGTTTGCTGAGCGGTCTAATGGGTTTAAAGTACATTTATATAACTTTATTGTTTGCATCTCTGCTGCCGGTAATTTAGTTCTGTCTCTTAAAAAAAAAAAATGCCTAAGATCAGTAATACTAATTTCCCCAGGGTTGGCCTGGAGAGATAGATGTTAATGTTTGGTGCTTACAGT
>NW_027883525.1:0-245 GCF_054177405.1 Leptonychotes weddellii | reverse complement strand
CAGGTCCAGATGGGGGCAATTTCCCCTGCGCAGTATGTTCTTAGGATCAAAGAGGGGAAAAGGTTCCTTTTTGCCAGAAAAGGAGTGGGAAGAAATGGGAGGTGGGAAAAGGGTAAATAAGGGATTCTAATGCATAGAGGAAGGGAAGTGGGGTGGTGGGTTGTGCACTTTTCTCCTACCCCATAGCCTTAATATATAAAGGGAGGGGGAGAGAGAAGGATAAAGATTTCCAGTTGTATTGAACA
>NW_027883524.1:0-245 GCF_054177405.1 Leptonychotes weddellii | reverse complement strand
CTCTTTCTTTTTCTCTTTCTCTCTCAGATAAACAAAATAAATCTTAAAAAAAAAAAAAAAGAAGAGGAGAAGAGACACACAGGGAGTATGCGACGTGCGGACAGAGTCAGAGACTGAAGCTGGAAGTCAAGGAAGGCCAAGGACTGCCGGCCGCCCCCAGCAGCCAGGATGAGGCAAGGAGGGACAGGTTTGACAGGTTTGGGGGGGGGGGCAGGGCCCTGCTGACCACTGGATTTTGGACTTCT
>NW_027883523.1:0-245 GCF_054177405.1 Leptonychotes weddellii | reverse complement strand
ATCCAGTCAGCCCATCCCTCCCACCCCACCCCCCACTCCAGCAACTCTCAGTTTGTTTCCTGCAATTAAGAATTCCTCATATCAGTGAGATCATATGATACATGTCTTAATATATTGCCTCTTATAAGTGAGGGCTTTGGGGGTTTTTGCCATTACAAAAATAATTTGCCCTACTGTCAAAATCATTCTAATTAGGGGCACCTAAGCTGCACAGGTGTAGATGATAAAAGTTTTGTCAGGGAATC
>NW_027883522.1:0-245 GCF_054177405.1 Leptonychotes weddellii | reverse complement strand
TCAGTGGAGAAATGACAATACCTTCCAAAAATGTTGATCCAACAGTTGGATATTCAAATATAAAAGAATGATATCATGGGGCACCTGGGTGCTCAGTTGGTTAAGCAGCTGTCTTAGGCTCAGGTCATGATCCCAGGGTCCTGAGATCCAGCCCTGCATCAGGCTCCTTGCTCAGCAGGGACCCTGCTTCTCCCTCTGCCTGCCATTCTCTCAGCTTGTGCTCTCTCTCTCTCGGTCTCTGATTA
>NW_027883521.1:0-245 GCF_054177405.1 Leptonychotes weddellii | reverse complement strand
AACCTGGAACTTCAGGGATATCTCCTATGTGTGTTGCATGCACCCTGCTGTTGTGGCTGAGCCACATTTGCCTTCAGCTCAGTCATCTGCAGGGTCTCTCTACCTGTCGTGGCAGTGATAGAGAAAACGAGGAACAAAAATGGTGTATGTTTGGTCCCTGTGTTGTTAGTGGGCCAGGCTGGGGCTGCTTCTGCTCGAGGTGAGTGGGGCCAGGCATCTGCCAGAGCTGTAGTAGCCCTGAACTG
>NW_027883520.1:0-245 GCF_054177405.1 Leptonychotes weddellii | reverse complement strand
TTAAGCAACTTTTACGAAGTTGAACAGCTAGGGAACAGTTTAAAATCACAAAGTATGATTTTCGAACCTGTACTCTTAAGACAAAATGAATGGCTACCAATTTTTCAAGAAAATTAGAGTAAGGTTCTATGACCTCCATTTTAGAGATACAAATGGATGGGACCAACTCTGGGCAATTGCCAGTTTTAGGATTTAAGGTCAGACAGTATTAACTGGAGGATTGGTTCTGCTGCATCCAGCAATAT
>NW_027883519.1:0-245 GCF_054177405.1 Leptonychotes weddellii | reverse complement strand
GGTGCAGTTTTTCTGAATACGATCAGCCTCTTTCTCTCCCTTAAAGGCCCATCTCAGTACGTTTCTCCATCCAAACAAATCCGACTCCAAAGCCTCAAAGACGAGTGGAGCTCCTTAATTAAGTTGTATTGAGAAAAAGGTTACAGCAAAATTTGATTAAAAAAATTTTTTTTAACATTTTTATCCTAAAGTTACACTCGGAAACCATTGCCAAAATAATCTTGAACTCTCTCTCTCCCTTTTGA
>NW_027883518.1:0-1661 GCF_054177405.1 Leptonychotes weddellii | reverse complement strand
CCATTCTGACTGGTGTGAGGTGGTATCTCATTGAGGTTTTGATTTGGATTTCCCTGATGTCTAAGGCCCTAATTCTAAGATGCTCTTATTGTAAAAGAAAATTGCCAACCACTCAGAAGAGTGACCTAATGTTTAAGCAAATGCATGTGAGGATTATTATGTACATATAGTGAAGGATGCAGATTAATGCATGAAGCATTTCAGAAGACAAATTTGCTGGAGGCAGCCATCAGTCTCACAAGCCTTAATCAAGTGCATTCACATCACCATAGCATGATACACATGTATGATCCAGAATCTGAATTACTTTTCCAAAAAGCCCTATGGGGCATCTACTCAAACCATATGTTTCTTTCAGCTTTACAGAGGTATCTGAGGCAAGAAAATGAAAAAGGCAACTCAGTACTTGATACTCCACATTAATTTGTACATTTTTTTGCTCTCTAGTTGGAAAACAAACAAGAAGAGTGAGCTATTCGGTATAACTGACAGTCGACATCAGATTCTAGTTCATCAGATTTTGCTAGTTTAGCATTGACCTAAGCTTTTTTTTTTTTTTTTTTGGCACCTTCTACTCATCATCGCTCCTTGTTTATCATTCAAATCATTTTCCCTGCTAGAAATACAGGAGCCCCAGGCTGGAAGACTTAGATGTGACCCCAGAGAAGTTAATGTGTGAAGTAATCTCTTGTTAGAGATTGATTTTGATTTCACCTCGCATTAGTGAGTTCCTTATCCCCTTCTACTGCATTTTCCTTGTACTTCCAGTCAATGCAGTATCATAAATCGCTCTGCCACAATGCCTTAGGAAGAAAAAAGGAAATAATGTCTCCTGAGCAGCCCTCTTGTGACAAATTACAGTATTGGTAGCAAGAGCCAGTTAAGTTTCCTTGTATACCTGTGAATTTTTCTCCCATTTGTTTTTTTCCCCTAATTTCACTCATCCTGCGGACAGTGGGAGAATGCTGATGCTTTAAAGTCCTTTGGTAACTGAAAAAAAGAAAAGCTATTTTTGTCTTGAAAAGTAATTCTTGATATTTTAAGACTTAATTTGGGTATGGAAACCATGGAGGTGACAAGAGTTTTCTTCCTGTTGGTGGAGAACCTTATAAGACCAACAGAGAAATATGTATTTATCTTGAAACATAAAGGACATATTTCTAACACAGAAACTATTTAGGGTCAATTCTAACTGACCACAATGTGTAATAAACTGTACATTAATTTAAATAGCATCCTGAAAAATTAAACTGCATTCAGTCTAGTTGCATGGAGAGAGCTTGCTGTAGTGGGTACATACAAGTCTTGCTTTGACATTCTGCATCTTCTTCCATCTCTACGTTTTTGTGCTGATGCATTTGGGTGCTTGAGACATTTTAAGTTTATATTCTTGTTATGTAAATCTGCCCAAACTATAGCACCTTATCCTTTCAGCGTAGACCTAGCCCCAAGCAGATACTAAATGTTTCATACTCCCACCTGGTTTAATAGAGTAGAGCCTAATTATTTAATGTCAATTATTACATGATTTTGTGTTTAAAGTAAAATTATTTTTATGACTATTTTTATGACGGCAACATAACTAAATAGTAGAGAAGATGTTGTAAGTTTGTTTATAAGGTTTTTTTAGGTCCTATTCCCCACTCTTTTTTTTTTTTTTT
>NW_027883517.1:0-13056 GCF_054177405.1 Leptonychotes weddellii | reverse complement strand
TGTGTAAGACTGTTGAATCACAGACCTGTGCCTCTGAAACAAATAATACATTACATGTTTAAAAAAAAAGAAGCTAGCAGGAAGGGAAAAATGAAGGGGGGGAAATTGGAGGAGGAGACGAACCATGAGAGACTATGGACTCTGAGAAACAAACTGAGGGTTCTAGAGGGGAAGGGGTGGGGGGATAGGTTAGTCTGGTGATGGGTATTAAAGAGGGCACGTACTGAATGGAGCACTGGGTGTTATATGCAAACAATGAATTGTGGATCACCACATCAAAAATTAATGATACAATGTATGGTGATTAACATAACATAATAAAATTAATAAATAAAATGAAGAAAGCAAAAAAATTAATTAATTAAAAAAAAAAGAAAGCAGGTGCTGTAGTCAGTTTATCTAGGGACACAGGTTGAGAACAATGGAAGCGATTTGGAAGATGACCCAATCCAGTGGTTCTCAATCCCATCTGATCTAACACATTTAATATCAACTATTTAGTAATGGCCCCTTTATTATCCTGAAATTGAAATTCAAAGAGAATATAACCAACCTACATAGTTTTAAATGTGTGTGTATCATTCCATACTGTACTAAAAAGGAGAATGACAAGGAAATTTAAAATGAATTATGTATTCCAAAACATAGATGCTTGAGTATAACTGTACTAGGAAACACAACCAAAGTAGTCAGACACGAACTCTGCATAAATTACTGGGACTGCCACCGCTACAAATGCAGACTGACATAATAGCTATCAGCAACTCAAATTCCATGAGGAGCATCCTGTAGGATCATCATTTCACAGATGGTGAACAACGCTCTGAAAATCCCAAAGAAAACGAATTAAAATCTCTCCCAATATACACATACTGACTCCAGGAAAATACAACCTCTGTTAACCTTAGTATTTATATTTCTTTAAACCAAACAAAAAATAATTCATTACACACATACTGTGAGTTATTGGTAGCCTCAGAAAATTACAAACAGGTTTTGTTTACCTATATGAATGTACCCTGAGACATTTCAAAAGTCATACTGGGCGCAGGACAATTTTTTGTTGTGCGGGATCCTTTTACGCATTTCAGAACATTAGTTATTTCTGATTTCCGTCCAATAAATGTGAGTTGAGTCCCCCCCAGTCATTTTGACAATAACATCCCCATAGATTTCCAAAATACCCCTAGGACATTAAAACCACTGATACAGACTAGCCCTCATTTAACAGACATGGAAGTAGAAGCTTCGAGCTTGTACTTTCCCATGATTACAAGCTAGTGCTAGAATGACATAAGTCTCTTCTTACTCTGCTGTGCTGCATCTCTTCCACTCCTTCAGTCCTTGGTATTCAAAATATGTGAATTAGAACTTTCCCAGGCTCTATCAACACTAAATAACAAATCTGCTGCCTCTCTTGAAAACTTTATCTTCTCCCTTGAGATCCATTAGCTGCAAGAGCCAAAGGCATCCTTTCTAGCAGTCCCTGTGAATCAGGCCCACTCTCCTGTTCTTTCCCTCGTGTACATTAGCCCCAAACTGAGCCTGCTAAAATACTCAGGGATCCTCACCTCAAACCAGGACGAAGTTAGGATTATTTTGCACCACATATCTTTAAGCACTGTATGTGGCCTTTTCTCTACTACAGGACAAACAGGTCAAGAAGTCAGGGTTTCTGGTAGCATTCTCTGAGCCCTGTGGTCTTGCGCTCCTTCATCCAACACAATGCAGCTTAGTTCTAAATCCAAGGGAAAGTTGAAAAGAGTAGGATGTAGGAGGAGCTGCGAAGATTGCCTCACAGCTGATAATAACACAAGTCGAAATATCACTTCAGCCACTGATGTGAATTTGGTTTTAATGTTCAGCTATCTCAGGCACTCTATGTACACACTGCATTTTTGATAATTGGTAAATCCATAATGAATGAGGTAATTAGTTCTCCAACTAACCTCATATTGATAGAAATGTTTCCCAAAGAAAGGCCTTTGTTATACCAAACCTTTTAAAAAATGGACAAGAGAAAGCTATTATGCATATCAGTTTCTTTCTACCACTTTTTGGTATTAAATCACAGCTCTTTATGCATAAAGGAATAGATTCTAGGAAAATGGCCTTAATATTAACATTCTTTGCATTGACAGAATCCCTAAACAACCTGTCAAAATGAAAAGGGCCTTTATCATTCTGTAGACATCCTCAGATAAATTAGACATAAATCCTATCCCACACAAGATAATTAAAAATATCTAATTTAAGGTTCATGAGGTTATTTCTGAAATAATGTCTCATGTGAAATGTAATATGTTTCACAGAAATATTTTTGCTATATTTAAAACCCATCAAAGTTATAACTTGTTAGAGATTCCAGTTAAATGACTCTTAAAATTGGAATTTACTTTTTGTTAAGAATATTCAGTGAAGATATTCAAAAGGGTATTTTGTTCAAAGAATGAGTGCTTCAGAAGGTATTACAGAATAAGAAATGAGAAAATTAATTCCCTTTGAAATATGGACTTTGAACGAAACAATGAACAGAACACCAGATTCTAGCTTTTGGACTATCCGTATCTGTACATTTACCAGTCTGAAAATTAGGAGAAAAGGCTTTTTAAATATACATAATACATTTTTTTCTTTTGTATGCCTCTACTATACACATACACACACCCCTAAAACAAGCACAGTAGGAGCCCAATCCAATTCTTTATCTCTATAACAAAGATTTATTTAATGATTTTCCTGCTGGATAGAAGTATCATCTAGGAATTTAAGAAAGCTACCCTCAGCTATATTCAGCTCTATTCCAGAATGAGCTGAGCGAGGCCGCCTCCAGTAAGGACTGGAGCTTTCTCCTCCTGATTCCCATCTCCGTCCACCCCAGCAGCAGCTCTCCAGTTACAACCCGAGATTCCTTTTACAGCCTGTGATGCAAGCTTCCACCTGCCTCCCTCCCAAGGGGCTGGAAAGGCAATGAGACACAGCCCCTGCCCAGATGAAATCCTAACACTGTACGGGATATCTCCATCTGTTTGGTGGAGCTTATCATTTAATTACTAAGGGGGGCTTGGGGGAAGAATGTGTAGGGTTAGCAACAAAAACAACTTTAAGCTAACAGAAGCTGATATCCCTGTTTATGACCAGCTTTTACTCTTTGATGTTTTTTCAAACTGACATGTAAATTAGCCAAATTTTATTATAATCACCTGAGATGAATGTTTTTGCATGGTTTACCGTAAACACATACGGTGTCAACTGCTACAACTCTTTACCTGATATCACTTTGGGTAAAAGCCCAGGAACAGCTTTCATCCTATTGTCCAGCCTACCTGTGGTGCTCAAAAGAATGGATGTCTACCTTTCCTCTAGGGAAAATACCTCACTGTCCCAATGTGCTTGCCATCCAGTGTGTTGCTGCATCATTGATGAACTCCAGGAGGCATCATAACATGATGCTCTGGTCCAAAGGGTGATCTGTTAGCTATTACTTGATTCTCTAATGCATCATTTGGCAGAGTTATTTATGTACCATGCTTGCAGATATTCTGCTAATGAAATTCACCCTCATGTAAAATATCAGAATTAGAAAGGCCAACCACTCATTTTATTAATTAGCTATGCCTACAAAATTGAGCTGAGGCACATACAAACTATGAAATTCCCAACTCAGCTGATGAGGAAGATGTTGTCCTTTAAAGCAAGAATAAGAAATACCCATAAAGCAGCACTTAGCACAGAAAGCACATTGGCTTAACTAGAAAATAGATGTCACTGTAATGGGGAAAATACATTGGGTTTTTTTTTTTTTTTAAAGACTAATAAAGTACAACATGTATATCCTGAAAAGTGATTTTTTTTAAACTATACTGCTGAACAGTATTCTGTTGTTAAATAAGCATTTGTATACCAGCTGTGTGTCAAGTAAGTGTAACAATGTAAAATCAGTTAACGAAGCTTCAAAAAAAATTGATCTAGGAATATCATAGGAAAGAAAAAAAAAACAAGCTGTTTTTCATCTACTTAAGCAACTCAGCGACTGTATCTTGATTACCAAATCAAAGTTAGTACAGCATTTCCCTAGAATCTGATTAGCCTGGAGCTCTCTAGGTAAAAACGTGAAATTTTTCATTGTTGCCATCAAAATTTTATAGGAGAGCTAATAACAGAAATTTCATCTCTGCATTTTAATGAAAAGGATGCCCTTAGTTTACCAAAATAAGATACAAATTAGAAGAAAGAGATACCAATCTGATGTCTTTTGGTGAAAGCCAGCAGATTGCAATTAGTAGTACTTCAGATACCTACCTGCTCCACAGATTTAAGGTGAGAAATCATGGCAACATGTTCTTCTAAAGTTTCTTTATTTGGTTGGTTGCTTTTGTGACCTGCCCACCTCATCACTCTAAGGTAAGAAATCATTGACTCCTAGACACTTATAATCTTAAGGTTTGTGTATTTGCTGTTTTGTAACATCCCCATCACATACCCTAACCCTTCACCTTTTTGGTTCTCTAAATTCTGCCAGTGTTCTACCATTCCTTTCCAAGGAGTTGAGGAATTAAAGATAATAGCCAACAATAGGTCTGAGCAGTTTCCCATAAGACACTCATTAAAAAAAAATGTTTCTTAGGTTCACAAAAATCTCAGGAATGAAATGAAATTTAAGCTTATTTAATCCAGGCACTCTAATAATCCTTGCCAAGTATCTAACCTCAAAACATCTGCAATGGCATAGCTCATGACTTTTTAATCACAGCCCATCCAATTTTTAGCTGATTCTGACTACTAAAGCAAAATGCAATTCCCAAATCTTCTACCCAGTGATCCTAATTTTACTTTTGAGAACTCTCCCCTAAAGGGGTAGGGGAAGTCAGCTTATTCTTTCTCATCAGGCTTTCAAGTATTCGAAGACAGCAATCTTACGTATATTTAATCTTATCATTATGCTAAATGTCCATTTCCTTTCATTTTTTTCTAATATGATTTCAAGTGCCTACATCTGAACACCCACCTCTCTGGGGACCAAGTGAGATTTAGAATCTGGACTGAGCCAGGGAATAGTACTCTACCCTAAATGGCATTCATAGGGCAGTTCTGAGCCAAATCCTTTTAGGAGAACTAAGAAGCTAAGTTCGTGATAACCAATACCCAATGACAACTCTCAAATCGCAGGAGAATTAATAAGAATCATAGCCAGGCAGACATAAGAACAGACTGGAGATACCCAGGAGGAGGATGTGGAATGCATTCGAGTGTTGATGGTTCATCTTTATCAAGCAGTTGTTGTGTGGACATGTGAAGGGCTAGATCGAAATCTGCACAGAATGATAAAGAGGTATGCATCCCAGGGCATTCCCATAGGTTACAAAGGTCCCTTTCACAGCTAATGGGCCAATATCACAAGGGTGACAAGTATATAACTGTCTGGACTGCAGTAAGATATAGAACATGATAGCACATGAATAAACAAAATATTAATCATTTAAATGGCTTCTTAAGTTATAGTTTATCTTCCATGACAACATTAAAAAAAAACGCAAAATTTTAAATGAAAACTTAAGTAAAGATAAGCTAGAATGCACCCCGTAGAGAAAAGCAGCTCTGCCTCGGACTATGCCATAGCAACTTTGTAATAGTCCAAACTAGAAACAACCCACAAGGCCATAAGCAGGAATGGATCAACAAACTGGTAAAACCGTACAATGTAATACTATTCGGGGGGGGGGATGAACTAATGTGGTTGAATCTCAAAAAATATGTCTAGCGAAAGAAGATGGAAGAGTCTATACTATATGATTCCAATTATAGGAAATTGCAGAAAAGGCTAAACTATAGTGCCAAAAAGTGGATCTCTGGTTGCCTAGATTCAGGGTTAGGAAGGCGAATTAACTTCACCAGGGCATGAGGGAACTTTTGGGGGTGACAGAAATATTCTAAATTTACACTGAACTGTACACTTAAAATAAGTGCATCTTATCATCTAAATTGTATCTCATTAAAGTTGATTTTTTTAAAAAAGCAATCAGAAAACCAGTTGGGCAGCTCTTAAACCCCTTGCCCATTCAGGGTATAAAAGGCCAAGAATGAAGATAGCCCTATCAAAAAGAAAGTTTAAAAAACTATTTGAATGTTGTGGACCCTAATCTTCCTTAAAAAAAAAAAAAATGCTAGGGAAGATATGTCTTTCCTTGCCTTATATCTAGTGAAAAAGCTTCAAAAGGACTGCTCAGAAAACCTAATAACTGCTATTTCAGAGTGGGAGAGAAATGGACTTGATGGCAGCCACACACTTGAGAAATCTAAGGCTGGAAACTTTGATGGCAGAGCAAAGATGAGGTAGCAAATTGGTGATTTATCCTACCCACCTAGAATGCATCAGGACAAACTATTCTGGGGGGTTTTCTGGGAGCTAAGTAAAGAGAGCACTAAAGCGGGGACATTTTTGGTCTCGTCCAGGAGAGTAGACCGAAAGATAAAGGGTCCTCGGCAGAAAAGTAGCTAGATGTGAAGGGCTGAATTCTCAGGGACTGAAGTGGTTAAGAGACAAGGTACAATAAAGGGGCACCTTCCCTGCCAAGGTAACTCTAGATAAGAGGTCTCCACAAAATAGTCTCTAAAGAACTCAAAATAAGTCTCACAGCAGAGACCGTCATACTTAACACCGAGTTCAGAGAACATGAGGGCAGTTTTTGCAGTACCAATGAAGGAAAAACCTTACTGCCCTTTCCTACATCATCATTCACCGTCCATTCCACTTCAATCCCAGAGGAATCAGAAATCATGGTTACTATTAACCATGATTTACTCACAGAGAGAGAAGAGTAAAACACAAGACATGGAAAAAGAAAAGAAGCTGTCCATACAGTCCCTTAATAACTACATGCCTCCAGCCAATAGAAAGTTTGAGCTCAGGGGCAGTTCTGACTCTAAGTCAAGTGTGCAGTTTTGACAATTTTATAGAATTAGGCAATTTAATTTCTGGACCAGTACAATTTATGTTATGTATGAATAACCAGAAAAGTTGAGCACATGACTTTCTCAACAGTAGTAGGAAAGTAAATATTCCCACCGAATGAAATTTCAAAGAGAAAGGAAGACAAAAGTAAAATTGGTACTATAGGGGTGCCTGGGTGGCTCAGTCAGTTGAGCATCCAACTCTAGATCTCAGCTTAGGTCTTCATCTCAGGGTCATGAGTTCAAGCCCTGCATTGGGCTCCATGGTGGGCATGGAGTCTGCTTAAAAAAAAAGTAAAATTGGTTCTATAGACTGAATGTTTGCCCCCCCATTCATATATTGATAACTAATCCCCAGTGTGTTGGTATTAGAAGGTGGGGCCTTTGGGATGTAATTAGGTCATGAGGGTTGAGCCTTCATCTCACCCCTTCCACCATGTGAGAACACAGTGAAAAGACAGTGGCCTGTGAACCAAGATGCAAGTGCTCACTTGCAAACCTGCAGCACCTTGATTTTGTAATTCCCAGCTTCCAGAAACATGAGAAATAGATTTCTGTGATTTATAAGTTTCCTAATCCATGATATTTTGTTATAGCAGCCCAAATGGACTAAGACAATTGCTTTCTAATTCTATTCCATGAATTGTACTTGTTCAAAATAACAGATGACTAATTAGGTAGATACCATGGGTAAGCAGGGGTTGTGCTAGGCAGGGCCACCAGCAACAGAATTCCAGGAGGGGCTATGTACGGAGACAAAATGTGAAAGCCACCCGTGGAATTGGTCAGCATAACAGCCCTAATGACAGGAGCTTTGCAGACATGATCTCTCAACAACCTATCAGGGGCTAAAGAACACAAGCTAATTCCCTCATTTAACAGTGCACAGAGACTAAGCACTGGGTCTCTCTCTTCTCACAGAAATATTCTGCCAAATTAGTTTAACCTGATCATTTCTACACTCTAAAAGTCAAAGGCTTTTTGTCTTTTGCACACAATATTCAGTAACTAGTTGTCAAATAAAGCAGTAAGTGAATAAATCTACTAATCAAATGGTACCCAGTTCTAATGTCACCACTGAGATAAGATATTCTAGCTCTTTTTATTCAACTTTATTTTATCGAGCTTAACTACTAAATATGAGTATAGGATTAGATAAAACATCGTATTTGCCACTCACTAAGCATCAATGTCTTTTAAAAGACATTAAGACTAATGTCTTAAAATCAGATGTCATTTTAAAAAAAAAGCCTGTCCTCATTTTGCTAAGCAAAAAGAAACAGAAATAGTAATGCAGATTTATTCATTTATCATTTATCAAATACCCACTTTACACTGACATGTCAGGATTCAATTCTATATAACCAAAACACAGTGGCTTAAGCCAAAAGTGAAGTTGTTGACTTAACGGACTAAAAAGGCCTTGATAGAATAGCTTTTAGTCCTGGTTCATTAAAACCACCAAGACCAAGTTACTCTTCCCCTCTTGCCAAGCTTTGTTTCTTCTGGCTTAGGTCCATCCTCAGACAGTCTCTTCTCTTATAGCAGGAACGTGGCTACAAAGTGTCCTGTGATATATCCTTTCAGGTCAAAGTCTAGAGGCAAGATAGAGCCTGCTTCCTTGATACCATTTTTTTTTTTTTTAAGTCCCAGAATTTAGTGCCTATGGATAAAGGGTTAATAAAATAATTTCCCCCACTGCATGAGAATCTGACAATTGGTCAGTTGTCTAGCTCTCCTTGTCTACCCATCTGATAATAGTCAAGGGTCAACTATAGGACTAGACATTTCTTACAATAAAAGTGATCCTTGATTACTTAGAGGAACTATAAATCAACAAAATAGCAGATGAGGTTGCCATGCTTTGGGCTTCCCTGAGCACAATGACTCTGATAGCTGGTAGTTTCCTTGCAGTGACCCTGGAAGCTAAGCTTATGCATTTGTTCCAAAAGATATTGGTTCTTACAGGGCATTACTTCATCACTTGTACAGCGTGGATCTTGTTTTCTTGCACCTGGGCCGTAGTGCTATGCTAGATTGCTGTAAGGACTCTTGCAGAGAAAGAATGTCTACTGCCACTGGCAAGCTGTGTTTCCTTTCCTATAACCTTCTGAGTCGTCTAGTGGGTTTAAATGTTTAGCTGAAAAGACCCCAGTAGGTATTACAGTGCCCATCTCTGAAACAATAACTGTAACAGGGGGAGTAGAAATGACTGATTGGAATAACCTCAGGTTACACGTTCCGACCCTGGAACAAAGGGGTGGGTGTTGAGCTGCTTCATCGAAAGTACAGGGGCTGAAAATGAAGGAGAGGTTCCCCTGAAGCCCAGATTTCTTTACTAAAAAGAAGAATTAAATGCCCTGCAGCCAACCCAGTAAATATTTACTATGTAATTGACTCCTTCCTACATAGCACATCAAAGCCCATGGGATTCAAATTCTTGCTTCAACCAAGTGACAAGTATACCTACAAGTAATCAAAAAAGTACACCTGTGAGTATACCTGCAAGTAATCAAAAAAAGTTGCATGTATTAAAATATCAAATGCTAAAAATCTACAGTAAGTCTTTGTTGGTCCCTCTTTAAAATGATTATCTACAACTAAACTGAATTCCAAGGAATCAGCAATTACCAAAATCCCCTGATGTCTTTGTTAGATTCTTTACTGTTTACCTTCCAAATTGTTTAAAGTGAAAAAATTGAAATTCCCATCCAAGAGGCAGTTAAACACAGTTAAAAGTATAAACTCTAACAGACTTGAAGCCTACTGTCTCTAACTAGTTGATTTTATGCAAAGTTTAGTTAAATATATGTTTCTCAGTTTGTCCATCTGGAAAATGGGGATGATATCCAACTCACTGGGTTATTTGGAGTAAATAAGTAAAAATATATGTAAAACACGATGGTGCCTGGCACAAAGGAAGAAGCAGCAAGCATTATTCAATACTATCCTCATCCCAGAATTCTGATGTATGTAATCCGTATCTCAACAGGACATTTTTTCCTACTTTATGAGAATGATTATGTGTAATAAAAAATTGTGACTTTGGGAAAAGTAGGCACCAAGAAAGAAAGCTTTATTTAATCAAATTTGAAAAGGTGGTTAACTTGTAACACCAGATGTACAGATATATGAAATCTAGAGAAAGTCAGTTACTTGTACAAATGTTCTATGCTTTGAAATTTAAGGATTTGGTTGGGGGAGAGGGTCTCAGGGATCTATCCCTGGTAAATATATCAAGGATTCAGCAAACTGGGTCTGCAGATATGGCCCAGGTCCAATAATGAACCTGAGTTACACAGGATAGGTTCCATGTCATTTCAGGAAACACTGCAGGGCTTGTTATGGGCTAGGCGGTGTCCTTGAGATGCTCACAGCCTAGTGTGTGAGAAAGACCCATAAATAAATGCATGCAATGCAATGTACTAAGTGCTATGTGAGGGCATGCACTGGGTGTTCTTTCCACAGAGTAAGGGGTTAAAACCCGAGATAACTTTTAGATTAAATTCACTCCATTCCCCTTCAATAACTCCTCTGTGCCTGTCTGTTAAGAACACATAATAGTGAAATACCAGCCCTTCCCACTTCTCAGGCCCATGTGAGCATCAGTGAGTTAATGTACATTAAATCATTGAGCTTTTCTGAAATAAGTTACTGTAGAAAAACCCAAAAGACTTCACTGAGATGATCACAGCTTCCTGCAATCTGCTTTTATCTTTATCACAGGAAACAATTTGAGCACAAACATGGCATTGCCATTATTTCAGAAGCATAAAGAAGGTGAATACCACCCAAATGCATAATAGCCCACAAAATGAGAACCTACAATCTATTCTGATAAAAGAGAGACTTTCTAACTTTTTTCCTAATGCCAACATGAGGACAAAAGAATTGCCTCTGAAGAATTCTGTAAGGTCTTCATGTTTCTAAAATTGGAGGAAAATAGGTAATAGGGATAGGAATATAAAAGAATTTTAGAACTAGAAGTGAATTTTAAAGATTATCAAATCCACCCTCTTTATTTCAAGAATACCTACAGATATTAAGCAGCTCACCTAAGCTAATGGAGGAGCCAGGAATAGCAACCAAGTCTAAAACTCTTCCTCACTATAGCAAGAGACACCCACAATTATTTTAAGATCTCTCATTATATTGATAGTATTGTAGTGTCTATGGTTCAGATCCATAGCAAGTTAAATAACTTTTTATTTCTAAGACTAGGAATCTACCATTTTTAATATGGCTTCTGTTAAAAAAAAATTCTAAATTTCAAGAATGCTTACTAACAAAACCTCTTTAACACATGCCATTTTTTAGTTTCATTTGTGTTAATCATAGAGATTTTCTTATGTTCCTTCTGGCTAGTAACTTTTTTTTTTTTTTTTTTGCCCAGTTTGACACAGTGTCTACCTTATTACCTTTTACTTTTTTGCTCATTAACCATAATGTAAATATTGGAAACCTATTAAATAGTGTCAGCACAAATCGGATATTAAGAACTGTCCTGAGGGAGGGACGTCATGAAGAATGCCAATATGCTATATATTGTACAATTCCAGGTCTACTTCCTAAAACCCATCATACTCTAGGGTTTCACTGACTGACATAAAACTTGACTCTTTTTCTCTTTGAAACAAAAGTTCCTGTGTTTCCTAAGTTACATGATGGTTCACCCCACTAAAAATGCTAAAGGATTTAACTGTTAGAGATGCACAGCTTGAAATGCATCATAAACTAAAACCATCATCAGAGTATTCCCTATCATATTTTCTTCACCTTCTTTAATGGAAAAAGCTTTTGACACTCCTCAATGTGTTTAGCTGTCTAATGGAAAACAACAAAATGAAAAACAGGAAAATTCACAAGTCACCTTGCAAAGTTACTTCCCTGAACTTGGACCGAAATTTAGTAAAGATAACCACAATATAGATCAAGTATGTTATTTGGGGCTATATTTATCTACCTTCAAGAAAGGATTAATTGTTTTTACTTTAGTAAACTTAAAATACTTTTGGTCCATTACCCAGGTAGATGTAAGACAGAAAAATGCTTCTTATATTTACTGCTAGCATTATAATAAACATTTTATTGTTCCCATTATCTGAGGCCTATTCCAATTTTCATCGCTGTGGTGCTTACCATCTCTCCAAAATATTTTACAAGAAGTCTGAACTAGAGAGATGGACTGAAGCTGCTGAAATTGGAAATCATCATTTTTAATGCTTTCATCAAAAAAGGTCATTCCATTTTCTCCACATTTGTTTGAAAGTTTGGCATCAGAAACAGAGAAAGCAAGTAGTAGATAACCCAGAGTCATAAAGTATCAAAATAAGTGTAACAGAAGGAATGCGGCAAAGGCGTCGAGGACACTGGATAGAAAGAGTAGCTGGGGCTTAGCCTGAGAAGGGAAGGGGGTAAAAAGGCAGGAAGGAAAACTAGGTGAGGAAAATGTGGGTTAGTTGAAGGAAGGCAAAGCCTGATAAAATTTCAGAATATTTAGTCTCAGTAAGGAAGAAAGAGAGGTGGGGAGATTTTGGTCAGAGTTTGACATTTCAGAGTTTTAAGATCTTACAGAAAGAGCACGTCCAGAGAAAGGTAAAGTCAAGTGGAGAGCCGGAAGAAGGGGGAAAGGTCACTCATGTCAAAGGCCATAGAACTGTGAAGCCATGTGTAAGATGATTATTGCTGGAATGTCTCCCACATTTCTGCATATGTAGTGAGCTGTGTACTAACTACTCTTTATTCTGGACTATCTTTTTGAGAATTTTTATATTATGAACAACCTTGGAAGACAGACATAGTATCTCCCTCTGGAGTAGAGGGCAAGCATGGGAACTGCCCATTATAAAAGATTCAGGCACCTTAAAGCTCAGGATTTCATCCTAAAATGCAACCTACTACATATTCAGGCATCATCTGGTTCTCTTTACTATGGAAATTGGGAAAAATACTGATATTCTGGCTATTACTATTACATATTCAGGCATCATCTGGTTCTCTTTACTATGGAAATTGGGAAAAATACTGATATTCTGGCTATTACTATTACTGTACTATTACTGTAATACAGTCCTTATTTCTGACTCAGTGGTGTCAAGTCTTCAA
>NW_027883516.1:0-245 GCF_054177405.1 Leptonychotes weddellii | reverse complement strand
TCATTTATGGGAGAGAGAAATAAAAGTCTATTTTTCAACTAGAATAGAAGAGGGCTGTTTTGTCTATCCTTCTATACCCAGCACCTAGAAGAGTTCCTTGCACTCAATAACAATATTTCAAATCAATACATCTTATTTAGAGTTTTCTGTCACACATAAACATATCATCCTGAAGGATATGATGAGTTAATCACTCCTTGCATGTCCATAAGCTTTATCTCTGCTCACCCATAACCCTCAAGGGG
>NW_027883515.1:0-245 GCF_054177405.1 Leptonychotes weddellii | reverse complement strand
CAGGGGCGTGACGCCGCCCCCCAGGGACCACTCCTCTGCAGGGACAAGCTCAGGTGTGCAGTGAGCAGTGGGGATGGCCCCTGCTGCACGCACACTTCTCTGTGAACCCAGGCTGGTGTGTCTGCTCTGAGCCCAGGAGAGTGACACGGCTCCCAGGGCCGCAGAGGGGAGTGACACAGCCTGAAACATGCACCGTGCCTGGCCCAGAGCCTGGCGTATGAAGGTCCCGGGTAGACGGGGCTCCC
>NW_027883514.1:0-245 GCF_054177405.1 Leptonychotes weddellii | reverse complement strand
TTTAAGAATCACAAATGTATGTGATAAGACAAGTTTTAACAGATGCATTTTAAGATGAATGACTACAATGGAAACAACGTGATTTTAGGAATTTAAAACCTTTAAAGTAATGGCATGAGAGGTTATCTCCTTTGGAAAAAAATTAAACTGAAAATTACAAAAACTGTATTATTAGGACTTAAAAAAACCTTACTAGACAATTTTTTCATGTCTCAAATTTATATGTGGGGGAAGAAGGAAGAGAA
>NW_027883513.1:0-245 GCF_054177405.1 Leptonychotes weddellii | reverse complement strand
TGTTCTCTCTCATTCTCTCTCTCTCAAATAAATAAATAAAATCTTTAAAAAAAAAAAAGAGGATGACATTGCTTAATTTTTTAAAGCAATCATGCTATATAGAATCTATGGAACATTCTAAAGATCCTTATAGGTGACATATATCTCTTGGTTTGAATTGGTTTGAATTGGTCATTTATATATTGGCTCTTACTACTGGTGAAGGGGGTTGGGAGACCTGACCACTTAGCTTTGTTTGATTCTGT
>NW_027883512.1:0-245 GCF_054177405.1 Leptonychotes weddellii | reverse complement strand
TTTTTGGGGGGTCGGTGGTAGAGGTCCACCGACTGACCTTGGCCTGTCACCAGGCAATGGGGGTCAACCTGGCCACTGGGATTGAGGCTGTGTGGCACAATGAGAGCCACCTGAACAGGTACTTGCTGGACCATAAGCCCATTAAGGTGCTGTCCCCAGAGGACCCGTGGGACCCTCAGCTGCTGGGCTGTCCCCGAGAGGACCTGTGGGACCCACAGCTGCTGGGCTGCCCCTGGAGGACCTGT
>NW_027883511.1:0-245 GCF_054177405.1 Leptonychotes weddellii | reverse complement strand
CATTCCAAAATCTTGCCCCCTGCTGTTTCTATGGGAATTACTTCCCTTCTCATGTAATACTTCCCAATACACTGTTTTGTTGTTTCTTAGGAAAAAATATAAAATTCCCATTCTTTTCTTCTTAACTAGACAAATCATCTGATTCCCCAGGTTTAATTTTTAGTCACTTAATGGTTTAAACATACAGGTAGGGGTGCCTGGATGGCTCAGTTGGTTAAGCGTCATCAGATTCTTGATTTGGGCTC
>NW_027883510.1:0-245 GCF_054177405.1 Leptonychotes weddellii | reverse complement strand
TCTGTTAAGACTCAGGGGCAGCATGGAAATGTGGGGCCAAAACCTGTAAGTAATAAGTCAGAGAAACACAGTATGTTCCTTCATTTTTTTTTTCATGTGAAAATTGGTTTGGAATTGTACCTTTTGTATGGGTGACATCGTATTAGCAATGTTATTTGAGACCGAAGTTATTTAACAAGTTAAAGTAACATTGTCCTTACCTCTCCGATCCTGCACAACTCCATATGGAGAGGTTTGCATGCGAG
>NW_027883509.1:0-245 GCF_054177405.1 Leptonychotes weddellii | reverse complement strand
CAGGTGTCTCATATGGGGCCGGGGCTGCTTTTGTCAGTTGCCTGCTCCATCCTGGCAAAGCAGTGCAGATACTCGTGGTTCTACTGTAGGGGAAAAGATGAGCATTTGTGTAGCTTAGTGCTTGGAAGTTGGCGTATGTCGAGTACCCCGTCGATCTCATGGTTAATTTTGGTGTGTGGGCCCCACTACCCTGGTGACCTGGGACCAGCCCCGGCTCCAGGGGCCTGCAGTGCCCTCAGTGCCTC
>NW_027883508.1:0-245 GCF_054177405.1 Leptonychotes weddellii | reverse complement strand
AAGAGAGAAGAACAGTTACCCCTGGGAGCGAGGTAGGGACCGGGAAGGGGCCGGAGCATTTTCATTCATTCACCTATTCCGTACATACTTGTTAAGCACCTACTATGGGCCAGACAGTGTGCGAGGCACTAGGGATGCTGCAGGGAAGAAAACAAACGAAAACCCTTGCCTTTGTGGCTATGACATTCTTGTAGGAGAGGCAGACAAGAAACAAATGAGTAAGACGTTAATACGAAAGATGGTGC
>NW_027883507.1:0-245 GCF_054177405.1 Leptonychotes weddellii | reverse complement strand
CACAGTGGACCAATGCTAATGAGAATAACTCAAAAGGTTAAGTCTAACAAGATGTTTAACATTTTTAAATTTTCCTGCAATCTCTGATTATGCTTGCCATTTGTTGATTATGTATTTTCCAAGGTCTAGGTTATCAAAGAACAAATGATCCAATCAAGAAATGGGCAGAAGACATGAACAGACATTTTTCCAAAGAAGACATCCAAATGGCCAACAGACACATGAAAAAGTGCTCAACATCACTC
>NW_027883506.1:0-1661 GCF_054177405.1 Leptonychotes weddellii | reverse complement strand
ACTAATTTAATATTTTTATTTGTTGTAGATCTATTCAGATTTTTTAACTCTGTGAGTCAGTTTTATTGATTGATTGATTGATTGATTGATTGATGTTTAAAAAAAAAGAAGATAGTAGGAAGGGAAAAATGAAGGGGGGGAAATCGGAGGGGGAGACGAACCATGAGAGACTGTGGACTCTGAGAAACAAAGTGAGTCTGTTTTATTTATTTTTTTTTTAAAGATTTTATTTATTTATTTGAGAGAGAGAGAATGAGAGAGAGCACATGAGAAGGGGGAGGGTCAGAGGGAGAAGCAGGCTCCCCACTGAGCAGGGAGCCCAATGCGGGACTCGATCCCGGGACTCCAGGATCATGACCTGAGCCGAAGGCAGTCGCTTAACCAACTGAGCCACCCAGGCGCCCCCAAAGTGAGTCTGTTTTAATAGTTTATATCTTTGTGTGGATCTGTTCACTTCACATGTTACTTATTTTATTTGCATAGAATTATTCATAGTATTCCTTATTGGTCTTTTTTTTTTCTGTGATGTTGGCTCCTCTTTCATTCCTAATTTTAATAATTTGAGTCCTTTCTCTCTGTTTTCTTGGTCGTGCTTTCTAAAGGCTTATCAAAGAACAAATATATACTTTTGTTGACTTTCTCTATTGATTTCTATTCCCTATTTCATTAACATCTACTAGATTCTTTATTATTTTCTCCCTTGTGCTTGCTTTCAGTTTAGTTTACTCTTCTTCTTTTTTTTTTTTAAAGATTTTATTTATTTATTTGAGAGAGAGAATGAGAGAGAGAGAGAGAGAGCACATGAGAGGGGGGAGGGTCAGAGGGAGAAGCAGACTCCCTGTTGAGCAGGGAGCCCGATGTGGGACTCGATCCCGGGACTCCAGGTTCATGACCTGAGCCAAAGGCAGTTGCTCAACCAACTGAGCCACCCAGGTGTCCAGTTTACTCTTCTTCTTGATGGGTAAATAGTTCCTATACTTAATAAAACTTCCCCTAACTGTGCCTAGACTGTTTGTACAATGAGTTTTATGCTGCATACCTACTTTCCTTTTGGGAGTCTGGAATTTTGGTACATAATAGCCAGATGGTGCCTACATGTCCAGCCCATAATTAAAACCTTGGGAAATGAGTCTCTAATGGGCGTCCTTAGGCGGAAACATGACACACATGTTGCTGTATATTCACTGCTTGGGGAAAGACTGTGTTTCAAGTGACCCCTCATGGGAGGGAAAGAGCATAGGGAAGCTTCATATGGATTCCTCTAGACTCTGCCTGTGTCTTTGTCCCTTATGACTCAGCTGTATATCCTTACTACGTCTCTGTAATAAATCTCAGCCATAAGCACAGCTCCATGCTGAGTTTTGTGAGTTCTAGTGAACCCCTGAGTGTGAGAGTGGTCTTAGGGACCCCTGACACATTATTCTTGCCTTGTGTCTTATTGAAGGTGGAAGACATTCATTCTCTCATTATTAATTTATTATTTACTTTTTCAACTGACTTATGACTTAATAACTTTACCATTTCTCGATATTTTTCTAAGATTGTATCTCTCTCAAACAAGAGATAAGACCATAGCACATGCTGGGGCGCCTGAGTGGCTCAGTCGTTAAGCGTCTGCCTTCAGCTCAGGTCATGATCCCAGGGTCCTGGGATCGAGCCCC
>NW_027883505.1:0-245 GCF_054177405.1 Leptonychotes weddellii | reverse complement strand
GGCTGCATTTCAGGAACTTAAGGATTTCAGATGAACTTTCAGATCACTCTGTCTGGAAGAGTTATTAGAAGGGTTGCATTTATTTCAAGCCATTCTTTTTTCTTTTTTTTAAGGATTTTATTTATTTGACAGAAAGGGAGTGAGAGAGCACAAGCAGGGGGAAGCGGCAGGCCGAGGGGGAAGCAGGCTCCTTGCGGAGCAAGGAGCCTGATGTGGACTTGATTCCAGGACCCTGGGATCATGAC
>NW_027883504.1:0-245 GCF_054177405.1 Leptonychotes weddellii | reverse complement strand
AGGAGGGTCAGAGGGAGAAGCAGACTCCCTGCCGAGCAGGGAGCCCGATGCGGGACTTGATCCCGGGACTCCAGGATCATGACCTGAGCCGAAGGCAGTCGCTTAACCAACTGAGCCACCCAGGTGCCCGTGGCCTCCGTTTTCTACAAGAACAGCAACTCGTACTCCTCCCTCAGGGTCTTTACATTTTGGATCCCTCTACTGGGAATGCTCTCCTCCTAGATATCTCCGTAGCTCACTGTCTT
>NW_027883503.1:0-245 GCF_054177405.1 Leptonychotes weddellii | reverse complement strand
GGGGGAGGTCCAAAGGGAGAGGGACAGGGACAAGCAGACTCCGCACTCAGCGCCAGAGCCCGACGCAGGGCTTGATCTCGTGACCCATGAGATCATGACCTGAACCAAAATCAAGAGTAAGATGCTTAACTGACTGAGCCACCCAGGTGCCCCTATACGATAAAGGTTTTTCTAAATATACTATCTTCTTACTTAGATTTGCATTTCTTTAATTAAGACTGGGTTTGATCATTGGGGCACACATG
>NW_027883502.1:0-245 GCF_054177405.1 Leptonychotes weddellii | reverse complement strand
TATGAATTTATTACTATAAACTTCTCTCTCAGAAGTGCTTTGGTTGCATCTGATAGGTTTTGGTCTGTTGTGTTTTCATTTT
The DNA here is from genome assembly GCF_054177405.1 of Leptonychotes weddellii. Taxonomy (NCBI): domain Eukaryota; kingdom Metazoa; phylum Chordata; class Mammalia; order Carnivora; family Phocidae; genus Leptonychotes; species Leptonychotes weddellii. Next base: position 163 of record NW_027883502.1, on the reverse strand, counting down.
CATTTGTTTCAAGATATTTTTTTATTTCCCTTTAGAATTCTTCTTTGACACATTGGTTGTTCAGGAGTGTTGATTCCTAGTTTCTTTTTTTTTTTTTATTCTTATGTTAATCCCCATACATTACATCATTAGTTCTAGATGAAGTGTTCCATGATTCATTGTT
>NW_027883501.1:0-245 GCF_054177405.1 Leptonychotes weddellii | reverse complement strand
TGGCTCAGATGGTTAAGCGTCTGCCTTCGGCTCAGGTCATGATCCTAGGGTCCTGGGATCAAGTCCCACATCGGGCTCCTGGCTCAGCGGGGAGCCTGCTTCTCCCTCTCCCTCTGCCTCTCTCCCTGCTCATGCTCTCTCTCTCTGTGTATCTCTGTGTCTCAAATGAATAAATAAAATCTTTAAAAAAAAAAAAAAAAGCCATTTGTAGTATGGAGTCCTAGAAAGCTCTAGATATCGGGGGT
>NW_027883500.1:0-245 GCF_054177405.1 Leptonychotes weddellii | reverse complement strand
AACGTCAGAGGAAGCGCAGCCCCGCTGGCGGACCCACCCACCTCAGCAGGAACAGGGCACGGCCGCCGGGTCAGTCCCCCAGCTCGGCCCCGCGTCCCCGCCCCTCCCCGCGCGGGGACTCTGCTGGGCCCGGGGGATGGGGCCCCGGAGGGCGAATGGCCGGCGCTCACCTCGCCGCTGCAAGGTCGTTCTCTCCTCATTCCCATAGTTGTTTCTGCACACCGTGTCCTCCTCGGCCCGCGTCC
>NW_027883499.1:0-245 GCF_054177405.1 Leptonychotes weddellii | reverse complement strand
ATCATTCACACACACACACACACACACACACACTATCCAAAGAGCAAACAACAGCAACATCAAAACTGAACAAGAAATATAAAAGCCACCCAATAGTCATTTCTCCTGCTTTTCCTTCAAAATATCAGTGTTTATTTAATAGACCTGCAGCCTAAAATTTTTTTAGTTTTAAAACTTAATGTCTTTGAATTCCTGTGGTCTATATTCCCTCCATTTTCCTGATTCCTCTGTAAAGACTGAAGCAT
>NW_027883498.1:0-245 GCF_054177405.1 Leptonychotes weddellii | reverse complement strand
CTCTATAATGTGAATTTTATTACGTTTAATGATGTCACTGAGTTCCCTTAACCTGTCCTCATTTTTTATTATTCTTTTTTTTCTTTTTGCTGTTCAACTCAGTTGCTTCCCATTTTCCTGTCTTCCAGATCACTGATCTGGTCTGCATGCTCTAATCTGCTGTTGATTCCCTCTAGTTTATTTACTTATTTTTTTTTTTTATTCTTATGTTAATCCCCATACATTACATCATTAGTTCTAGATGA
>NW_027883497.1:0-245 GCF_054177405.1 Leptonychotes weddellii | reverse complement strand
GGCAAGGGGCTCTGCTCTAGCAACAGTTCCTGAGTGGAAGAGGGCGTCTGAGTCCTCCACGGAACCTGAAACAGAAACAGGTCTCTAGAATCCAGCCAGACCTGCAGCATCAGGGTCTATGGGTGTGGAGCCCAAGAAGCTGTCACAAGCGTCCCTTGTGAAAACCACCACTGGGGGTCTTTTGGGGTTTGCTGTGTTTCATTTATTTTATTTATTTATTTATTTATTTATTTTTAAAGATTTTA
>NW_027883496.1:0-245 GCF_054177405.1 Leptonychotes weddellii | reverse complement strand
AAAATGAAAGAAAGAAACCCATACAGGTTAGTGCCAGTGGAGTTATCCTTTCTTAGTTCCACTAGATGAAGCACATTCTCCTTCCTAGGAAAGTGGACAGCTAATCCCAGCACGGCACAGCTTAGCAATAGAAACCCTGTTCTCAGAATAACCGGGCCTTGAGTGAAACACCAAATCATCCATAAAGCTCTTCTGCATTTGTCTTCAGTATTTCTCTGCATATCTCCTTCCTGTGTCTATAGGGT
>NW_027883495.1:0-1661 GCF_054177405.1 Leptonychotes weddellii | reverse complement strand
GTGGCTGCACCAGCTTACATTCCCACCAAAGGTGTAAGAGGGTTCCCCTTTCTCTGCATCCTTGCCAACATCTGTCATTTCCTGACTTGTTAGTTTTAGCCGTTCTGACTGGTGTGAGGTGGTATCTCATTGAGGTTTTGATTTGTATTTCCCTGATGCAGAGTAATGTTGAGCACTTTTTCATGTGTCTATTGGCCATGTGGATGTCTTCTTTGCAGAAATGTCTGTTTAAACCTTCTACCCATTTTTTTTTATTTTATCTATTTATTTGACAGAGAGAAACACAGCAAGAGAGGGAACACAAGCAGGGGGAGTGGGAGAGGGAGAAGCAGGCTTCCCGCAGAGCAGGGAGCATGATACGGGGCTCGATCCCAGGACCCCGGGAGCATGACCTGAGCCGGAGGCAGACGCTTAACAACTGAGCCACCCAGGCACCCCGCTTCTGCCCATTTTTGATTAGATTATTTGTTCTTTGGGTGTTGAGTTTGATAAGTTCTTTATAGATTTTGGATACTAGCCCTTTATCTGATATGTCATTTGTAAATATCTTCTCTCATTCTGTTGGTTGTCTTTTGGTTTTGTTGACTCTTTCCTTTGTTGTGCAAAAGCTTTTTATCTTGATGAAGTCCCAATAGTTCATTTTTGCCCGTGCTTGCCTTACCTTTGGCAGTGTTTCTAGGAAGAAGTTGATGTGGCTGAGGTTAAAGAGGTTGCTGCCTGTGTTCTCCTCTAAGATTGTGATGGACACCTGTCTCACATTGAGGTCTTTCATCCATGTTTAGTCTATTTTTGTGTGTGGTATGACGAAATGGTCCAGTTTCATCCTTCTACATGTGGCTATCCAATTTTCCGAACACCATTTGTTGAAGAGACTGTCTTATATCCATTGGACATTCTTTCCTGCTTTGTCAAAGATGAGTTGACCATAGAGTTGAGGGTCCATTTCTGGGCTCTCTATTCTCTTCCAATGATCTATGTGTCTGTTTTTGTGCCAGTACCATACTGTCTTGATGATGACAGCTTTGTAATAGAGCTGGAAGTCCGGAATTGTGATGCCACCAGCTTTGCATTTCTTTTTCAACATTCCTCTGGCTATTTGGGGTCTTTTCTGGTTCCATACAAATTTTAGGATTATTTGTTCCATTTCTTTGAAAAAAGTGGATGGTATTTTGATAGGCATTGCATTAAATGTATAGATTGCTCTGGGTAGCATAGACCTCTTTACAATATTTGTTCTTCTAATCCATGAACATGGAATGTTTTTCCATTTCTTTGTGTCTTCCTTAATTTCTTTCATTACTGTTCTATAGTTTTCTGAGTACAGATTCTTTGCCCCTTTGGTGAGATATATTCCTAGGTATCTTATGGTTTTGGGTGCAATTGTAAATGGGATCAACTCCTTAATTTCTCTTTCTTCTGTCTTGTTGTTGGTGTATAGGAATGCCACCGATTTCTGTGCATTGATTTTATATCCTGCCACTTTACCGAATTCCTGTATGAGTTCTAGCAGTTTTGGGGTGGAGTCCTTTGGGTTTTCCACATAAAGTATCATATCATCTGCAAAGAGTGAGAGTTTGACTTCTTCTTTGCTGATTCAGATGCCTTTTATTTCTTTTTGTTGTCTGACTGCTGTGGCTAGGACTTCTAATACTATGTTGAAT
>NW_027883494.1:0-245 GCF_054177405.1 Leptonychotes weddellii | reverse complement strand
CATCCTGGCCAACATCTGCTGTTTCCTGACTTGTTAATTTTAGCCTTTCTGACTGGTATGAGGTGGCATCTCACTGAGGTTTTGATTTGTATTTCCCTGATGTTGAGTGATGTTGAGTGCTTTTTCAAGTGTCTGTTGGCCATTTGGATGTCTTTGCAGAAATGTCTGTTCATGTCTTCTGCCCATTTCTTGATTGGATCATTTGTTCTTTGGGTGTTGAGTTTAAGAAGTTCTTTATAGATTTT
>NW_027883493.1:0-245 GCF_054177405.1 Leptonychotes weddellii | reverse complement strand
CTATGGGGAAACCAGACTTAATGCTTTCAGAAGTTGTTTTTCTTTTCCTGGCTATGGTAGAATGGTCAAAATTCTTCAGTTTTCTCTTGGTGTCTATTTTCTAAACCAAACAAACTTCCATCTTCTGATGATAGGATATCAGGGGTGATTCTTTCTGGCCTGAATTCTAGTTTCCAGGGGTAAGAGTATAAGGAAGGATATACTGTAGAAATGAAAGCTTCTGGGATTTTTATTGCTCTGCTGAG
>NW_027883492.1:0-245 GCF_054177405.1 Leptonychotes weddellii | reverse complement strand
AAAAAAAAGAAGAAGAAGAAGGTAGCGGGAGGGGAGGAATGAAGCGGGGGAAATCGGAGGGGTGGACGAACCATGAGAGAAGATGGACTCTGAAAAACAAACTGAGGGTTCTAGAGGGGAGGGGGGTGGGAGGATGGGTTGGCCTGGTGGTGGGTATTGAGGAGGGCACGTTCTGCATGGAGCACTGGGTGTTGTGCACAAACAATGAATCATGGAACACTTCATCTAGAACTAATGATGTAATG
>NW_027883491.1:0-245 GCF_054177405.1 Leptonychotes weddellii | reverse complement strand
GCAAGTGGTAGAAAAGCCTGCTTTCCTCTGGGACACGAGCACCAGTCCTCACTGTTCAGTAGAAGCAACAAAGTAACAGCCGTGTCTCTCCTGGAGACTACGGCTGGAGAAGCCCTCAGCGGGCAGCGGCCGGGGACTCTCCCCGGCTGGCGACAGGCTGAAGGACGGGTCACAGGTGGATGCGGGGCCGCCCTCTGGCTGTTGCACCAGCGCCTCCCGGGTCACCATTCCCCGGAGAGGGGGTT
>NW_027883490.1:0-245 GCF_054177405.1 Leptonychotes weddellii | reverse complement strand
TCACAAATTTAAGATGCCCTGCAAACCCTGAACCAGAAAAAAGAGCAATCCATACATAGGCATATAGTAAAACATTAAAAACTAAAAACAAAAAAACACAAGCTATCATTTGGAAAAAATACTGTTTTCAAAGAAACCAAAATTAGACTCAAGCTTGTCACTTAATAGAAACAACTGAAATCAGAAGACCTTGAAATGGAGGGGCGGAGCAAGATGGCGGAGGAGTAGGAGACCTGGATTTCGTC
>NW_027883489.1:0-245 GCF_054177405.1 Leptonychotes weddellii | reverse complement strand
CTTTTTTCTTTAATTTTATTATGTTAGTCACTATATAGTACATCATTAGTTTTTCAACTGCCTTGTTTCCTAAATAATATTTAGGTTACTGAACATACAGCTAGAGACAAATACAACCATCCTGGATTTTTACCCACTGATCGAGTACAGACAGGGTAACTCATTTCCTATTTGCCCTCCATTTTCTTTTTTTTGTTATTTAGTCACAATACAGTAGTTTTTGATATAGTGTTCCATGATTCATT
>NW_027883488.1:0-245 GCF_054177405.1 Leptonychotes weddellii | reverse complement strand
TCATTTATGGGAGAGAGAAATAAAAGTCTATTTTTCAACTAGAATAGAAGAGGGCTGTTTTGTCTATCCTTCTATACCCAGCACCTAGAAGAGTTCCTTGCACTCAATAACAATATTTCAAATCAATACATCTTATTTAGAGTTTTCTGTCACACATAAACATATCATCCTGAAGGATATGATGAGTTAATCACTCCTTCCATGTCCATAAGCTTTATCTCTGCTCACCCATAACCCTCAAGGGG
>NW_027883487.1:0-245 GCF_054177405.1 Leptonychotes weddellii | reverse complement strand
ATAGTGCCCTCTCAGACTCATATTTTATTAAATATGAATTTCTCTATATCTTCAGTCTCTTTACAGACTCTTATCTTCTTTCCTAACTGAACTTTGCCTGTTCCTGATATTTCCCTTTTCTTTTTTTTTCCTTTGAGAGAAAACTGCTCTTTTTTCTATATCCCATTTGCCTTAGGGCGTGCAATCTCCTAGATCCTGACTGCTGTTTTTTTGGCCATACTCAAACCTCTCCTCTTGTGAGAATT
>NW_027883486.1:0-245 GCF_054177405.1 Leptonychotes weddellii | reverse complement strand
ATTGCACATCACACGTTTTTAAAATTTCCCAGCAAGCTCATTGTATACTCTGCTAAGATCTGAATGGACTGGAGCAAACACCTGGGCCCCCTGCCTCTGGCAGGGCCAGTCTGGGGGGCCAGGAATGTGCCCTGTGTGGGGACAGGGCCACGGCAAAGCCCCCCAGCTGCATGTCAGGGCCGGCGCAAGACCCTGGCCTTTGGGATGGAGAGGTGTCGCTTCCCTGAGGGTGGGTAGAGGGGATC
>NW_027883485.1:0-245 GCF_054177405.1 Leptonychotes weddellii | reverse complement strand
CGTCCGTCTCTGCCCTTACTAAGTGTTCTCTGGAGGAATAAATGTGATGGTGGGCAGATAAGGTGCTCTGGAATAAAGAGAAGTTGGTTGCAGTAAAAGGAGGGGAGAAAACAGGATTTAAAGCAGAATGATTTATGAAGGTGAGATGGAGCAGGGCTTTGGAAGACACAAGGATTGATCCAATGTTGAGATGAAGAGAGATGCTACGATATTCTGATAATCACAGAAAATAGATGATCATATTT
>NW_027883484.1:0-1661 GCF_054177405.1 Leptonychotes weddellii | reverse complement strand
TGTGGTTCTTTATACTCTAAGAGTAAAAATAGAGTCCCTCATTTTGTTTACACTGGCTTTGAAAACAGGAAATTAAATTATTTTATTGATTAATGAAATGGGTGTATGAAGTTTTATGAATTAGATGTTTCACTTTAAATCTAGGATTCTTGTGCATTCAGCTTCATTCTCTAAGACCTCATTTTTCAAGACATGCTAAGAAAAGAAGGTACAGATTCTACTGGTGATTTCATGGTTAAAAATGAGTATAATTAAGAAAGAAGATGAATATCAGCATGTCAATCACTCTTCTTTTAATGATATGTTTGAACCACTACAGAACATTCAAGGCAATTTTTATAATTGCCCTTTCAACTGTGTGATATATACCTAATTTAAATTATGATTATAGATATCAGTGAAATATTATACAATCATTAAAAGGATGATTATATAGAATTTAGAATGACTGGGAAAATTAGTGTGGTAGAGTAAAGCATGATTTACACAAAAAATATTTCTGTACAGAAATTCTTAGGAATAGGAAAATAACTGGGAAAATCCAGGAACACAATTTTAATTGCACTATCTTTGTATGATAGAATGAGTGACTTTTCTTCTTTTTTAAATTTCTAATGTGTTCTGAAATGTTTACATTGAATAAGTTAAATAAGAAAATACCTGTACAGAACACAGAAATTCAAACCATATAAAAATTTCAGGGAAAACAATTATTTAAAACTACAAACACATTAAAAACCACCTAAAACATTTGCAAAACATATAAAATATTTCTATATTCATATTTTGGGGCAGGAGTAAAAGGAGAGGGAAAATGTGTTAATATCATGTATGCTCTTTTTAAGTTAAATCCTATCAATTTTTTGTTAATTGTATTCATAAAAGAAACTGGAATTAAACTAAATATATTTCTAAATTTCAGATAAAGGGTCTTAAGTGACATACTATAAGTTCCTTAAAAAAATACCTCTGAGATTAAGAATAAAAGAAGCCATTGTGATTTTTAACTACATGTTATTTCTCTACTATAAAAGATGAGGTGATCAGCAATAATATATGTCCTTCCTTTCTTGCCCACCATCGTATCATGTATACTACATTATGTCTACTTCGATGAGATTTTTAATATGTACATTTGGTTATACAACCCAAAATTTTCAAATTATTTAAGTTTACTTTTGATTTAAATGGATTCAGTGTTCACCACCAACCCTTTGCCACACACTCTCTCTTGGTTACCACTGAGTAGTTTTGTTTGTTTGTTTGTTTGTTTTAAGGGAGACTTGTCCATGATCTATTACCTGAGATTTTTCATATGTGAGGAAATCTTCCTCTTGCACTTACACTTATTCTTGGGTCAGATTTTCTTTTTTTACTTAGTACATTTTGCTTCATTCCCTTCTTGCAGTGAATGTTGCTGTGAAAAAAATCTAAAACCAGTCTGATTTTCCCTGCTTGCAGGTTTCAATTTCCCAGAATCCTGAGGAAGTCTTTCATTATCAGAGACCTTCAGTTATGTAATAGGATATTTATCAGTGACAATAATTTTTCTTTGGTATAAATGATGTCCTTTAAAACTATAGAATCAGTTTTTCCTCATTTCAGGAAAATTACTTTTTGTGTTCCAGTTTTTGGAGTCAATATATCAGGAACCCCATCTT
>NW_027883483.1:0-245 GCF_054177405.1 Leptonychotes weddellii | reverse complement strand
CTTAGGTAAAAAAGAGGCCCTTACTGGAATCATGTTCATTGCAGCATTATTTACAATAGCCAAGATATGGAAGATATGGAAACAACCTAAGTGACCATCTATGGATAAATGGGTATAGAGGATGTGGTTATGTATGCACGCACACACACACACACACACAATGGACTACTATGCAACATAAAAAAAAGAATGAAATCTTGCCATTTGGGTCAACATGGATGGACCCCGAGGGCATTATGCTAAGT
>NW_027883482.1:0-245 GCF_054177405.1 Leptonychotes weddellii | reverse complement strand
AAGAGAATCATCATACATTATTGGTGAGAATGCAAACTGATGCCTCTCCTTCGTGAAACAGTATGGGTGATGTTCAAAAAATTAAAAATAAACCTCCCATCTGATCCAGCAATTCCATTTCTGAGTATTTATCTGAAGAAAACAAAATCACTGTCTCAAAAAGATGTTATCACCCCATGTTCAATTCAGCCATTATTTATAATGGCCAAAACTTGGAAACAATCTAAGTGTCCATCAACAGATGA
>NW_027883481.1:0-245 GCF_054177405.1 Leptonychotes weddellii | reverse complement strand
GAAGAAAAAGTACAGTTAATGTCTTTCTGTTATGACTTTGGGTAAGTCCTGATGATTAAAGGCAATAAAGTGGATTATATTTTACAAAGGCCAATCCCCTGACTAATTTTTAAACCCTTCATGTTCTACCCACCCCACCACCTAATCAGCTTTAGGTCCCAAAATTCACAATGGATGAAATCCATTCTTACAAACTTCCCAGTTTTTTTTTTTTTTTTTAGTCCTGTTGCTTATTTTGTTTCCTT
>NW_027883480.1:0-245 GCF_054177405.1 Leptonychotes weddellii | reverse complement strand
TCTGTCTCAAATAAATAAAATCTTAAAAAAAAAAATTTAGAGAGGTCTGGGAGTCCGAACACTTAAGCCTTAGTTCTGGCCCTACTATCAATAAGCTATACAACTGTAGGGGATTGAATTGTGGTCCCCCCCCACAAGATAGGTCCAAGTCCTAACCCCTGGAACCTGTCAGTGTGACCTTATTTGGAAAAAAGATCTTTACACAAGTAGTAAAGTTAAGGGTCTCGAGATGAGATGATCCTGGA
>NW_027883479.1:0-245 GCF_054177405.1 Leptonychotes weddellii | reverse complement strand
CTGATTTTGGTTTCTCTGCTCCAGCCTGCAGCAGGCACCAAACCCCCTGAGGCTGGTGGCCAAATTGTCCTGGCCACACTTATCTGGAGGGCAACAGCGGTCCCCATTGCAGGTCAGAGCACTTGGCCTTTTCCCCCTTTCGCCCTTCTCTTTTGGGAACTTTTTGAAGGGGAGGAGATAAAGTCCCAAGGATTCCTAACTGGAAGCATTGGTTGGGACGGTCTTTGAGTAGGTAGATGTCTGAC
>NW_027883478.1:0-245 GCF_054177405.1 Leptonychotes weddellii | reverse complement strand
TGAAGGGGGTCCTGCTCTGGCAGCAACAGGCCCTTAACCTCTGTTCGTGAGTTGAAAGCCCAGGAGCTCATGCAGTGTATTATTTTTTTTTTCTGTGTCCCCAGAAAGCTAGAGTAGGTGGTTTCTGAGATGCAGAGATGCAGGGAAAATCCTGGGGTAGGGAGCAAAGAATGGGTTTAGCTGGGAATGGGGGATGGCTAAGCGAGTAGAAGAATAGGCAGGGGTTGAATGGTTGAGAATAAGAA
>NW_027883477.1:0-245 GCF_054177405.1 Leptonychotes weddellii | reverse complement strand
AGCTCTGTGTTGTTATCTATAAAAACTTTTACTATTATTTCAGTGGTGGGTCAGATAATATTTAGATCTCCAGCTAGCTTTTTTTTTTTTTTTAAAGATTTTATTTATTTATTTGACAGAGAGAGACACAGCGAGAGAGGGAACACAAGCAGGGGGAGTGGGAGAGGGAGAAGCAGGCTCCCCGCAGAGCAGGGAGCCCTATGCGGGACTCGATCCCAGGACCCTGGGATCATGACCTGAGCTGA
>NW_027883476.1:0-245 GCF_054177405.1 Leptonychotes weddellii | reverse complement strand
TTCATATCTCTACATTTGCCGCAATAATGTTTCTTAAAGCCAAAGGAAATCTTGGATTATATGATTAGTTATAGGGCATGTGTATTTGCCTCCTTTATCTGGAACAGTTTCAGAGTCTTTCCTTGTCCTTCATGACGGTGGCATTTTTGAAGAGTACCTCTTGGTTATTTTGTAGAATGTTTCTCCATCAGGGTTTTTTTTTTTTTTTTTAAAGATTATTTATTTATTTGAGAGAGAGAGAATGA
>NW_027883475.1:0-245 GCF_054177405.1 Leptonychotes weddellii | reverse complement strand
TCTGTAGAAGATGTAGAAGATCTAGGAAGAATTTTAGAATGAAATGGCTTTTTAAAAGTCCATGGAACTACCATCATCCCCCTTCATAAACACCACTTTGTATCCACGCTGCCTCTGACCACTGTGAGCAGGAATGTTTTGGGAGTTAAAAGATACTGGTTACAAGTTCTGCTTCCACTATGTAGTGGCTGAGGGACCATGAACAAGTCATTTAACTCCTTGGCACCTCAGTCTTAGGTAAAATA
>NW_027883474.1:0-245 GCF_054177405.1 Leptonychotes weddellii | reverse complement strand
GTGGGCAGGGAGGCAGGAGCCTCCTGGGGAGAGGAATGGAGGAGAGATAGGAGGGGCTGCGGGGGACCCAGCGGTGGGGATGGGCACCCCCGCCTGCCATGCCCAGGGGACCGGGCAGCCTCTGCAGCTGCTGTGTGCAGGAGGGCCGACCCAGAGCCCCCGTCTGAGCTGAGGAAGCCGCTCTAGTCTGGCTCCTTGGAAAGATGAGGGCCTGAATCCAGTGACATTCTATTTGCAACGGAAGG
>NW_027883473.1:0-1661 GCF_054177405.1 Leptonychotes weddellii | reverse complement strand
TTTGATTTGAATTTCCCTGATGGCTAATGATGATGCACATTTTTTCATGTGTCTGTTAGCCATTTGTATGTCTTCTTTTGAGAAGTGTCTGTTCAGGTCTTCTGCCCATTTTTTGACTTGATTATTTGTTTTTTGGGTGCTGAGTTTGAGAAGTTCTTTATAGATCTTTGAAATCAGCGCTTTGTCTGTAGTGTCATTTGCAAATATCTTCTCCCATTCTGTGGGTTGCCTCTTTGTTTTGTTGACTGTTTCCTTTGCTGTGCAGAAGCTTTTTATCTTGATGAAGTCCCAAAAGTTCATTTTCACATTTGTTTCCCTTGCCTTTGGAGACGTGTCTTGAAAGAAGTTGCTGTGGCTGATGTCGAAGAGGTTACTGCCTATGTTCTGTCTCACATGGAAGTCTTTCATCCATTTTTAGTTTATCTTTGTGTGTGGTGTTAGAGAATGGTCGAGTTTCATTCTTCCGCATGTGGCTGTCCAATTTTCCTAGCACCATTTGTTGAAGAGACTTTTTTCCACTGCATATTTTTTCTTGCTTTGTCGAAGATTATTTGACCATAGAATTGAGGGTCCATATCTGGGCTCCCTATTCTGTTTCATTGGTCTATATGTCTGTTTTTGTGCCAGTACCATGCTATCTTGATGATCACGGCTTTGTAATATAGCTTGAAATCACTCAGTGTGAAGCCTCCAGCTTTGTTTTCCTTTTTCAACATTTCCTTGGCAATTTGGGGTCTTTTCTGATTCCATACAAATTTTAGGATAGTTTGTTCCAGCACTTTGAAAAGTGTCATTGGAACTTTGATTGGGATGGTGTTGAAGGTATAAATTGCTCTGGGTAGCATAGACATTTTAACAATGTTTTTTCTTCCAATCCATGAACATGAAATGTTTTTCCATCTTTTTGTGTCTTAAGTTTCTTTCATGAGTGTTCTGTAGTTCCTAGAGTATAGATCGTTTACGTCTTTGGTTAGGTTTATTCCGAGGTATCTTATGGTTTTGGGTGCTATTGTAAATGGAATCGTTTCTCTAATTTCTCTTTCTACAGTTGCATTGTTAGTGTATAAGAAAGCAACTGATTTCTGTGCATTGATTTTGTATCCTGCCCCATTACTGAATTGCTGTATGAGTTCTAGTAATTTGGGGGTGGAGTCTTTTGGGTTTTCTACATAAAGTATCATGTCTTCTGCGAAAAGAGAGAGTTTGACTTCTTCTTTGCCAATGTGAATGCTTTTATTTCTTTTTGTTGTCTGATTGCTGTTGCTAGGACTTCTAGTACTGTGTTGAACAGTAGTGGCAAGAGTGGGCATCCTTGTCGTGTTCCTGATCTTAAGGGAAAGGCTCTCAGCTTTTCCCCATTGAGGATGATATTCGTTGTGGGTTTTTCATAGATGGATTTTATGAACTTGAGGAATGTTCCCTCTATCCCTATACTCTGAAGAGTTTTAATCAGGAAAGGATGCTGTATTTTGTCAAATGCTTTTTCTGCATCAATTGGGAGGACCATATGGTTCTTCTCTCTCCTCTTATTAATGTGTTCTATCACATTGATTGATTTGCAAATGTTGAACCACCCTTGCATCCCGGGGATAAATCCCACTTGGTCGTGGTGGATGATCCTTTTAATGTATTGTTGGATCCTATTAGCTAGGATTTTGTTG
>NW_027883472.1:0-245 GCF_054177405.1 Leptonychotes weddellii | reverse complement strand
ATGTTATTATATTTCATATCCTTTTCTTGTGAGTTCCTTGACTAATTTTTTTTTACAGAAATATTCATTTTTATTGCTTTTTTTTTGTCTCTTACCTCTACTGTCATTTTGGTCTCTCCTATTCACTCAAAGAGCCCCCTTTAGTATTTTTTGCAGAGCTGATTTAGTGGTCATGAACTCCTTTCATTTTTGTTTGTCTGGGAAGTTCTTTATCTCTCTTTCTATTCTGAATGATAGCCTTGCTA
>NW_027883471.1:0-245 GCF_054177405.1 Leptonychotes weddellii | reverse complement strand
GAGATCAAGAGGTGCATGCTCCACTGACTGAGCCACCCAGGTGCCCCCTGTGTCACTCCTCCTGATATTGCCTAAATTCTCACCTATGAAGCTGGTTCTTCACAAAAGCCCCCTAAGGTGTTTTCAAATATCCTTTTGACAAATACATTGAACTTCTATGCACCATTGATTGTTCTATGTACTGGTGATTTCAGATAAACAATTCAGAGAGGAAAACTGCTTTCTTGGAACTATATTCTATAAAG
>NW_027883470.1:0-245 GCF_054177405.1 Leptonychotes weddellii | reverse complement strand
CAGCTGGTTCCTGGAAACCTTGATCCATCAGCAAGAGGATGGCCCGGGCTCAGGGCCAAGCTGCTGAGATCCTGCAAGCTTCCTCACATGTTCTTCTGACTCAGTCCCCTGGGGGTGTTGGAGGGTAAGGCCCCTAAACTTCTGGGTGCCTGAGTGGGTGGGGGGCGAACATGGAGATCCGTGTTCAGAGCTGGCTCCCAGCAAGGCTGCAGGACCTGGTTTACTTCTAAACCTCTCCACCTGCT
>NW_027883469.1:0-245 GCF_054177405.1 Leptonychotes weddellii | reverse complement strand
AATATGAGCAAACTGCTAAGGAAGCAGGAGATAAGAATAGGTCAGTGTACTCGAAGACAGAGAACATGGGGAATGTCTTCATGAAGCAATGACTCTGCTTTGGGCTCTGCCTTAACATATGCTATTTTAATGCAGTAGTATTCTTGGAATGTATAAAATGTACATTATAAACTATAATAAATCCCCCCAAAACCCTTCTCAGTCTGTAACACAAATTAGCATCAATGGCATTTTATAACTGAGTT
>NW_027883468.1:0-245 GCF_054177405.1 Leptonychotes weddellii | reverse complement strand
GCTCGGGGTTGTGAAGCTATAGTTGACAAAACAATAACAAAAACACGGACAAAAAACAATCCACAAAGCCCCATGCCTTACCACAGTGGGCTGATGAGTGAAGTCGCGGAAGGAAGGTTCTGTTCTTGCCCTTTTAAAATTCCAGTGTACCACACACACACGCGCTCGAACACACACACACACACACACACACACACACACACACACACACTTCTTGCCCTGTTAAAATTCCAGTGTACCAAACA
>NW_027883467.1:0-245 GCF_054177405.1 Leptonychotes weddellii | reverse complement strand
CCCCCATATGGGCTATCTCTATAATAAATAAATGAATAAAATCTTAAAAAAAAAAACTGGAAGACAGTACACCAACATATTGAATAACTGATGAGTAGCAAGGCTATGAGCAATTTAAATTTTCTTCTGCGTGCTTTTCTGCATTTTTCAACATTTATTACAACACATGTAGTACCTTGAAGATCAGTGAAGAAAAATACTCAATGGAAATGAACTATCAAGGGTTGGTCTTTTCTGTAAGCAGT
>NW_027883466.1:0-245 GCF_054177405.1 Leptonychotes weddellii | reverse complement strand
GACAGCCTCCTCCAACTAATGAACCACAGGAGGTTCTGCCTCCCTCCTTCTTTGAAATTCTCCAATCGTCTCCTCTCCCCTTACTACTGGTGAAGATGATCAGCAACATCAACCAAAGTTGCTGACCCGATTCCAACAGCACAAAGCAAAGACAGCATCTGGACAGTGTGAAGTTTGTGAACGGGTGGGCAGAGCTGCTGTAAAGACCCAGATAAGGGCGCCTGGGTGGCTCAGTTGGTTAAGCG
>NW_027883465.1:0-245 GCF_054177405.1 Leptonychotes weddellii | reverse complement strand
TAGTAGGAGAGTAGTATTTGGAGCCTGTTACCTACTATCTTTTTCTTGTGTGTGTGTGTGTATATAGATATGCATATCTATATATCTATCTATCTATATCTATATATATAGATACACACTCTTGAATAAGTAGGCTCTCCCTAAGGATACAGTGCTGTGCAAATACTTATTAAATCATATCCTTGCAAATACATAGGATAATTTGTAATCTAAGAATTTCAAAGAGGTTCTTTTAAAAATTATAT
>NW_027883464.1:0-245 GCF_054177405.1 Leptonychotes weddellii | reverse complement strand
GTGCTTCCCAAAAGTCACCTCATTAATGTAAGAAAAGTCACCTCTGTTGCTCTCTTCACTTAGGAAATTCTCAGGGTTTCAGGAGCTCTGTGCCAGGAACAGGGATGAAGCCCAAATACATATTTCTTATTATAAAGCACAACATCAAACCCTTTGTGTGAAGAATGAGCACTTGGAAGAAAGCAGCTTCCGATAATCCAGGGAGGGCAAGGGGAGGTGACCAGGGACCTGAGCCCTGGCGGAGA
>NW_027883463.1:0-245 GCF_054177405.1 Leptonychotes weddellii | reverse complement strand
ATCCATGAAGTTACATTTTGCATTTTTCCATTATACAGAATAACATGTGATTATTATAACATCTTGACAGTAAGTGGATTGGCCCAATGCTTTTTGTAACTTTTTTGTTTGTTTGTTTGTTTGTTTGTTTTTTATTCTTATGTTAATCCCCATACATTACATCATTAGTTCTAGATGAAGTGTTCCATGATTCATTGTTTGTGCATAACACCCAGTGCTCCATGCAGAACGTGCCCTCCTCAATA
>NW_027883462.1:0-1661 GCF_054177405.1 Leptonychotes weddellii | reverse complement strand
CCCCTCCCCTCTAGAACCCTCAGTTTGTTTTTCAGAGTCCATCTTCTCTCATGGTTCGTCCACCCCTCCGATTTCCCCCGCTTCAGAAGAAGACTTCTAATTGAGTCAGACACAAAGAGGATTAGTGCTCACTCTCTGCATTGATGGGATCTATATTTGAATGGGAAGGCATTATCTGGTGTGTCTTATTTGGTTCAGACTACCTGGCATTTCAAAGTATCCGTGTTTTCTAGTTGATCTTTTTCTGTTTTTTTGTAAAAGTAAATTCTGGCACTGATTACCAATATTCTGTATCCTGCATATTTCCACTCTTTAAATCTTATCCAAGCCTCAAGTAAGAGGGGAAATTTCATTTTGACGGTTTCCTACCATATTGTCTTTTTATCTTCTCCTTTCCATATCCAAGTTGCCCTGCCAAATTTAATAATCAGCTTTGTGACTATATTATAAATCTCCTTTAATATTCTTCTTTATTGTAATAAATTTTAATCTCTTAGCTTCAGGATTCTTTCCTCTTCTGGACTATTGAGATTTCCCAGGTATTTAAAATGATTCACCTGCTCGAGTAGTTTATTATCTACCACTCTCTATCCCCCCCCACAAAAGAATCATGGCTTTTTATAGAAATTACCACATTCATATTCAGGCTTATTTTATGTTGTCATGGTTTGAATTCTCTGCAAGTTGTTTCCAGAGTTTGTACAATGTTGTAACTTCAGAATAAAATTGTAAACAATTTAAGGCTACCCCCAACATACATGTATGAGCACAAACACACACACATGCCTCCATCATTCCAGTTTTCCAACTGAAAAGAGATTTCCTTAGGCATTTAATCACTGCCTTAACCTCTCTCCTGTGTGGGAGCTCAAATGGTTCTTTCATTATTTATCTTAGAACTTCCAATCTCTGACTGGATCAGGTAGGACCTAGTAATGTCATTTTTTCCATCCCTTTGCCTCTATGCAAATAAAGACTTAAATAAATCCAAGAAGCTTGTGCTTACCTGCTTTAGAGAGCCTCCAAAAAAGGAAATTCAGAATCTTTTTTGAGAATCTATTTCATGGTTTTCATTGTTGTCTCCACTACCTCCCTCCATTATTAAGAGCAGTTTCCTCTCTTGATGTCTACATCCTCTACCTGTCTATCCATTTCTCAGTTCCATTGGCTCCACTTCTTTGATCTAGTTTTGAAATGCAGGAACATCCCCAGGACATGAACTACATCTCAGTTGTAGAGGACCACACCCACACTTCCAGCTTTCAACTGAATATACCCACCAGGATATTTCATGGGTACCTCAAACTCAGTATGTGCAATGAAGACCTCATGGAGTTTCTACTCTTCTTTCCCTTCAGAGATAAGTTTTAGTTTTGTTTTGTTTGTTTGTCCTCCTATGTTCCTTCTTCCACTTAGTGGTGCCATCTTCAACCTAATCACTAGCTAGACAACTGGGTAGTATCTTTGACCTCTCCACTTTTTACACTGCCCCCCTCCCCCCCCCCGTGATGTCTGATCTGTACCAGATTGCATTCTTTTCCTCAAATGTCTTTCCTGTCTGTTCTTTTATCTTCTCCTGGGACAGGTTCTCCAATGGCTACTTAACTGGTCCCATTGCCTCTTTTTGCTCCTCCAACTATCTTCCATATTATTGCTATGTT
>NW_027883461.1:0-245 GCF_054177405.1 Leptonychotes weddellii | reverse complement strand
GCTATATACTATAGATTTTTCTTTTAAAGATTTTATTTATTTTGACAGAGAGAGAGCACAAGCAGGGGGAGTGGCAGGCAGAGGGAGAGGGAGAAGCAGGCTCCCCGCTGAGCAGGGAGCCCGATGTGGGACTCAATCCCAGTACCCTGAGATCATGGCCTGAGCCGAAGGCAGCCACTTAACTGACTGAGCCGGTCAGTCGCCCCGTGCCTGGTTCTTTTAAAGGAGTCAGAGTGAAATGGGTA
>NW_027883460.1:0-245 GCF_054177405.1 Leptonychotes weddellii | reverse complement strand
CTCAGAACTCAAGACCCACAGAGAGAGTCAGGCATACAACTCAACAGGGATGAACAGGTGGGCCAAGAGGAAGACAGTGGCCATTTGTGAAGACCACTCCTCAAGGTGGGCCCATTACCTGCTCACAGGCCCCAGCAGGTGGGAAGGAGAGAGACAAAGGCAGGGACCAGCCAGCGGCCGTGGACAGGGCTGGTGGCTGGCTTCCCTTCCCCCCACTGCAGCCAGCACAAGTGACCCGCTGATGA
>NW_027883459.1:0-245 GCF_054177405.1 Leptonychotes weddellii | reverse complement strand
GGACCAAAGTGCTCATTTCAGTGGAAGATGTGAATGACAATAGACTGGAAGTGATCATTACATCTCTGTTTAGCCCAGTCTTGGAAAATACTCTTCCTGGAACAGTAATTGCCTTCTTGAATGTGCATGACCGAGACTCCGGGAAGAATGGTCAAGTTGTCTGTAACACACCTCATAATTTACCTTTTCAATTGGAAAAATCAATAGATAATTATTATAGATTGGTGACATGGAAATATCTGGAC
>NW_027883458.1:0-245 GCF_054177405.1 Leptonychotes weddellii | reverse complement strand
CTATGGGGAAACCAGACTTAATGCTTTCAGAAGTTGTTTTTCTTTTCCTGGCTATGGTAGAATGGTCAAAATTCTTCAGTTTTCTCTTGGTGTCTATTTTCTAAACCAAACAAACTTCCATCTTCTGATGATAGGATATCAGGGGTGATTCTTTCTGGCCTGAATTCTAGTTTCCAGGGGTAAGAGTATAAGGAAGGATTTACTGTAGAAATGAAAGCTTCTGGGATTTTTATTGCTCTGCTGAG
>NW_027883457.1:0-245 GCF_054177405.1 Leptonychotes weddellii | reverse complement strand
GACGTGTGAGAGCAGGACAGAGGAGACTCCTCGCAGCACGCCCTTTTGTGCCCCATGCGGAACTGCCTGCCTCTCAGGCCCCAGGACCAGGCGGGCCTCAGCCAGCAACTTGCCCATCCCCGGTGTGGAGACAAGGCCCACCACAGAAGGACCTGCAGGAAGAGGTCAATGTTGATACCTTGGGGTTCCCACAGGGCCCTTTTCTCCTCAGATGGATTCTTTGGGCCTCACTAAATCCCCCCTTC
>NW_027883456.1:0-245 GCF_054177405.1 Leptonychotes weddellii | reverse complement strand
CCCTGAGCGCAGGGTCAGGCGCTGGTGACAACTTGGTCTCAGGACAGCCCATGGTGCCCTCAGGGGACACAAGACACCGCCCAGGACACCAGGCACCAGCTCTCGGTGCACCGGTGAGAGCCGGGAGCCCGTGAGCACCTCTGCCTAGAGGCGGGGTCCCTGCTGATGGCTTGCGGGAGAGCCTGGCTGTGCAGAGCTCGCCCCCGTCTGCCCGCCCGCCTGCCCACCAGATGTGGAGGTCTCCG
>NW_027883455.1:0-245 GCF_054177405.1 Leptonychotes weddellii | reverse complement strand
TAGAAAAATCAAATAATAGTATAACACTATGATTACAATAAAGAAAATAATATAATAAATACTGATATATCCTTCACTCAGATTCACGATGACATTTTCCCACGTTTGCTTTGCCTATTTCTTTCTAAAAAAAAAGGACACATGCACACTCACACACACATATATAAATTATAAACATACATAAATATATAAAATTTTTTATTTTACTTTAAATTATGGTTCCAAAATAGATCACAGTTCTAATT
>NW_027883454.1:0-245 GCF_054177405.1 Leptonychotes weddellii | reverse complement strand
CTAGGAAGATCTGGGTTATATCCACTAGCCACTGAGTCTGTTGGGGCAGGATTAGGGGACACCAAAGCCTAGACCTGTTGGATTGGCTACCCAGAGCAAGTGATGACTGCATCTTCTTATTAGTCCATCTATGAACCAAACAACCTGTTCATCCAATGAATCAGTCCATCCATCCATCCATCCATCCATCCATCCATCCATCCCCTTGTCCATCTACCCATTCGACCGTTCCCTAATTTATTCAT
>NW_027883453.1:0-245 GCF_054177405.1 Leptonychotes weddellii | reverse complement strand
TTATTTTAATTAACATAATTATTTATCTTTATATATGAAGCATTACATGAGCAACAGCAGAAGATCTTATTTTCAAATTCACAGGGGGCATTCACCAAAATAGGATATATACAGCCCAAACTTAAACCGCAATAGGCCATAAATCAAGTGTAAACAAAATTTTAAACAATAAAATTTTTCAGAATGTGGTGTCCCAGCATAGAATTAAATTCAAACTTAATATAACTAAAACACCTACATATGTA
>NW_027883452.1:0-245 GCF_054177405.1 Leptonychotes weddellii | reverse complement strand
ACAGAGAGAGAGAGAGCATGAGCAGGGAGGGAGGCAGAGGGAGAGAGAGAAGCAGGCTCCCTGCTGAGCCAGGAGCCTGATGTGGGGCTCGATCCCAGAACCCTGGGATCATGATCTGAGCTGAAGGCAGATGCTTAACCATCTGAGCCACCCAGGCACCCCTCTAAGTACACTTTTTAAAGAGTAACCTATGGCTTAGCTGAAATGCAAAGAAGTTATGTGAATGAATCATAAAGTATGGATTT
>NW_027883451.1:0-1662 GCF_054177405.1 Leptonychotes weddellii | reverse complement strand
GTGCATATGCCCCTTATTTTTACTACATCTATATCTTTAGGGTAAATACCTAGTAGTACAATTGCTGGGTCATAGTGTAGCTCTATTTTTAATGTCTTGAGGAACCTCCATACTGTTTTTCAGAGTGGTTGCACCCAGTTTGCATTCCCATCAACAGTGTAAGAGGGTTCCCGTTTTCTCCACATCCTCGCCAACACTTGTTGTTTCCTGCCTTGTTAATTTTTGCCATTCTAACTGGTGTGAGGTGGTACTTCATTGTGGTTTGATCACTGAACAGTACATCAAAAGCTTATGATGTACTATATGTTGACTTAGTGAACATAAAAAACAAAACAAAAAAAATAAATAAAAAGAAAAAAAATAATTAACTGTGTGCTGGGGTAAATTATTTAAACCCTCTAAACCTCAGTTTTGTCATTCCAAAAAGGGGGATAATAATAATTAGTGACTAAGGGCTCAGACTATGGAGTTAGGCTGCTGACATTTGCATCCTGGCTTTATTACTTACAACTTAGGAGAATCTTGGTTATGTTATATAAACTCTATCTCACTTTCCTTATATATTAAAATATTAAAATAGAGATAATGCTACTACTACCACATAGATGAGTTGTGGATTATATATTACATGTTATGTACCTAGTTCTTAAAAGATGGCATAGTACATAGTAAGATCTCCATAAATGTTAGATACTACTTTAGGAATAGGATGGTTGTAGTGCTTGAATGAGATAACCAATGTAAAGCATCTGACACATGATAGGTATGCAATAAATTGAAACCATCACTCGATAATTAGATCCCTGAGAAACACATCACCTCTTTTTTTGCTACCCCAAATTATAATAATTTTGCCTTGGAAATCAGTTTCTATCTTAACTGTATTTTATTTATAAAACTTTTGATGTAACTTAATTTTATTGAGGTATAATTAACATACAGTGTTACATTAGTTTCAGGTATACAACATATTGATTCAACAATTCTATACATTACTGAGTGCTCATCATGATAAGTGTAGTCACCAACTATTACTGTACGATATTATTACAGTATTATTCACTGCATTTCCTATGCTGTACTTTTTATCTCCATGACTTTTTATTTTATAATTGTAAGTTTGTACCTCTAAATCCCCTTTACCTTTATCTGTTTCACCCCTCCCCTGCCCACCTCCCCTCCGGCAACCACCAGTTTGATTTCGCACATCACCTCTTTTTGAAGGTCACAACACATGTATACATGTATCAAAGAACATTTGGATTCTCAATTGGCAAAACTTTCAAAAAAAATTTTATTATGTTATTTTATTATGTTTTATTAGTCACCATACGATACATTATTAGTTTTTGATGTAGTGATCCACAATTCATTGTTTTCACATAACACCCAGTGCTCCATGCAGTATGTGCCCTCTTTAATACCCATCACCAGGCTAACCCATCCTCCCACCCCCTCCCCTCTAAAACCCTCAGTTTGTTTCTCAGAATCCATAGTTGCTCATGGTTCATCGCTCCCTCCGATTCCCCCCCTTAATTTTTCCCTTCCTTCTCCTAGTGTCCTCCATGCTATTCCTTATGTTCCACAAATAAGTAAAACCATATGATAATTGACTTTCTCTGCTTGACTTATTTCACTTAGCATAATCTCCTCCAGTCCCAT
>NW_027883450.1:0-245 GCF_054177405.1 Leptonychotes weddellii | reverse complement strand
GCACTGAAAGATAGATTGCTTTGGGCAGCATAGACATTTTAACAATGTTTATTCTTCTGATCCATTAACATGGAATGTTTTTCCATCTTTTTGTGTTTTCAATTTCTTTTGTAAGTGTTCTGTAGTTTCTAGAGTGTAGATCCTTTATCTCTTTGGTTAGGTTTATTCCAAGGTATCTTATGGTTTTTGGTGCTATTGTAAATGGACTCATTTCCGTAATTTCTCTTTCTATAGTTACATTGTTA
>NW_027883449.1:0-245 GCF_054177405.1 Leptonychotes weddellii | reverse complement strand
CCATGAATAAAACTGCTGACTTCTCGACAGAAATCTATGCTCATGGAGGCATATATCCATAGAAAAATCAGTGCCATTGAGACTGGGATGAAACAGGCCCTTGGAACTGCACTTCTCAGGTGGGAGTAAATGGATACTTATGTTATTAGCACATGGCAGAAGCAGCCGCTTGCACTGACCAGGAAATGTGGCTTTGGGGTGCCGAGACCGCAAGGGCTCATCATCTAAAGGAACAAAGACAAACT
>NW_027883448.1:0-245 GCF_054177405.1 Leptonychotes weddellii | reverse complement strand
TAGTACTGGAAGTCCTAGCCAGAGCAATTAGGCAAGAAAAAAAAAAAAAAGGCATCAGAGTTAGGAAGAAAGAAGTAAAACTGTTTCCAATTGCAAATGACATAATGTTACATAGAAAATCCTACAGACTGCACCAAAAACCTGTTAGAACTGGTAAACAAACTCAGTAAGTTGCAAGATATGAGATCAATGTACAGAAATCTGTTGTATTACTATACATTAATAATGAGCTATCAGAAAGATAA
>NW_027883447.1:0-245 GCF_054177405.1 Leptonychotes weddellii | reverse complement strand
TAAAAAGAAATGAAATTATAAGAATAAAAGCATCCTTCAAAATTTTAAAAAAGGAAAATTTTTAATAATTGGAGGACAATCTTATGTCTCTTCTATCTTTACCTTCAAAATTGGCAATAACTTGGGGCACCTGGGTGGCTCAGTCGTTAAGCATCTGCCTTCGGCTCAGGTCATGATCCCAGGGTCCTGGGATGGAGCCCCTCATCGGGCTCCCTGCTCAGCGGGGAGCCTGCTTCTCCCTCTCT
>NW_027883446.1:0-245 GCF_054177405.1 Leptonychotes weddellii | reverse complement strand
CTATGGCCTAGAAATCACTGCAGACACCATTACCTGGTCTACCAATTCTCCCTGGAGAAAACATTATTAATGGCAGATGGAGGGAGGGGGACAGCTTTAGACCCCACCTACTCCCTGGGCCTGAGCTGCAGAGCACTCCCAGTCTCCTCTTCCTAACATGGCCATCTTGGGTCCTTCCCACGGCTGGACTGATTTCTCTATCCCTCAGGCAACTAGAGCAAATAGGCAAAATCTTATTTTTTTTT
>NW_027883445.1:0-245 GCF_054177405.1 Leptonychotes weddellii | reverse complement strand
TGAGAACCGAAGAGCTGTGACAGATCATCCAGTATTTAGCGCACCTGTTAGCAAAGGTAGGAAGCATGGCTGCTCTCTTAAGGGGGGGATGACAAGGCTGCAGTCTTCAGGCAGAGTCAGTGGTCAAAGCTGAGGGTCCCTGAAGGACCAGAAGGGAGGCCCAAGAGTTAGCTTGCAATACCCGAAGAAGGCACCATAAGCATTCTTTTTTTTTTTTTTTAAAGATTTGAGAGGCGGGGAGAGAA
>NW_027883444.1:0-245 GCF_054177405.1 Leptonychotes weddellii | reverse complement strand
CACACACACACACACACACACACACACACACCCTACCTTAAAGAGCATATGTGTGACTCTGTCACTTGGGATCTTGTGCTCAACACAAGCATATCACTACCCATAATTCTAAATATCCACTCTCGGGACCAGTACTGCTCAGGTCCCAGGGAAACATTTTTACATTTATTGCCTTTGTCCTCAAAACAAAGGCTACTGGGTCGGAAGGCCATGAAGGTTGTAAGTTGCTGCTGCTGCAAGCCTCA
>NW_027883443.1:0-245 GCF_054177405.1 Leptonychotes weddellii | reverse complement strand
TAAGATTAAAAAAATCCAATGGAAAGAGAAGGATCAACATAGAAATTTAAATTTAAGAAGCTTCAAGTCAGAAAAAATGGAAGTATTCCAATGGTCAGGCTGAATATTTTTTCCAATACCAGTGGCTGCCACAGTATCAAGATGAGACCAATTTGAAAGAAAAAAAGAAAGGAAGGAAGGAAGAAGGAAGAAGAAGAAGGAAGAAGAAGAAGAAGAAGAAGAAGAAGAAGAAGAAGAAGAAGAAG
>NW_027883442.1:0-245 GCF_054177405.1 Leptonychotes weddellii | reverse complement strand
TGAACTTACGGGAAACCTGGAGAGCACACAGAAAAGCAGACAAAAATGGTTAAGAAGAAGCTGGGTTCCTTGAACAAAGGCTAAAAGACACTCAAGATAATTTAGACTAAAAAAAAAAAAGAGAACACCAAGGAGTGACTTAATTGTTGTCTTCAATTTATAACGGTGTTTATGTGTGGATCTTGGTCTCTTTCTCTTTTTCTCGCATGCTCCTTCTTGCTGGTGCGCACTGTCCCCCTTTCCCA
>NW_027883441.1:0-245 GCF_054177405.1 Leptonychotes weddellii | reverse complement strand
TTGGCCAAATTTCAGAAAATAAAATGTTCAGTTGGAACTCCTCTTCTTCAATAGTATATCTGAATACTGATTACAGCACTGAGATGAACTAACCAGTTATTTATAGTTTGTATACCTAGTTTTCCCCTTAGAGATTTTCCGAGTTGCACCACATTTCTATCTTATGAATTATATAGATTAAAAATACTGGCAAGAAGTAGAGAATGTTCTTAGTATCTTCCACAATAGTGGAAGCACAAGACTTT
>NW_027883440.1:0-1662 GCF_054177405.1 Leptonychotes weddellii | reverse complement strand
CACAAGCAGGGGGAGGGGCAGAGGGAGAGAAAGAAGCCTTCCCCTGCTGAGCAGGGAGCCTGTTGTGGGGCTCGATCCCAGGACCCTGGAATCATGACCTGAGCCGAAGGCAGACACTTAACCCACTGAGCCTCCCAGGTGTCTCTGGGAGACAGATTTCTCACCTCAGATTTGCCCTCATCAACTTACTACTGATTTGAATGAGGAAATGGATATCATACGTGCACTTTTTTTTTTTAAGATTTTATTTATTTATTTGAGAGAGAGAATGAGATAGAGAGCATGAGAGGGGGGAGGGTCAGAGAGAGAGGCAGACTCCCTGCTGAGCAGGGAGCCCAACGTGGGACTCGATCCCGGGACTCCAGGATCATGACCTGAGCCGAAGGCAGTCGCTTAACCAACTGAGCCACCCAGGCGCCCGCATGCGTGCACATTTAATTAAACCAGTAAGTTATGCAAAGGTGGAAGAAAGAACTAAAATCTTGTATAACATTTTATATATCTGTGTCCAGATAACTCAGCCTTTGGCAAGTGTGAGATAAAGCGATCCTGCTTAATAGTAACCCCTGGGACGCCTGGGTGGCTCAAAATGCGGTTCAAGCCGAGATGGGTGGTGATCCTTGACAGTGCTGACCTGCTCCACACAGATCAGACCACAGCTGATGTTTTAAATTCAGTTCCAGTTTGCATACATTAAAGGACATGTTTCAAAAGTGTCCCTAGGAGAATGATCCAGGTTTGGGGAAGTCTGTACAAGTCAGATGAGGATGAATATGCTCACCCTGGAGAATATGTGTGCAGGTTTTCTGGCCCCTGGCTGACAATAAGTGAAGTGCAATAGAAAGATTGGACTTACCTTTGGTGAAACCAGAGGGGTAGATTCAAGCTGCCTCACCCTTGAAGGTGCCCAAAAAGAAATGGAAGCCTCAGGAGAGAGGCCAAACCCCTGGAGAGGCTGCCTGGACAAAGGCCACTTTCAAGGATGGGAGACAAGTCGGGGCTCCACGGAGGCGTCCGTCTGATGACAAGCCCCTTCAGACTTGAGATTCTGTGGTTCTAGTTCTGTCTTCTGTACTTCCGTGTAGTCGTGGTTACGTAAAGTGTCAGGTGTAAGTTCCGAATCATTGCTGTCAAAGATGTGCTATTTGAGATTGTCCCCTTCTCTTTTAGGTGTATAATTCAAAACAAAAAAGTGTGGGTTATCTTAGGAAAAAGGCATCGGTTTCAACCTGGTTCCTTCCATGATCATTACTATCCTGCAGGGAGGAACTTGATGGAAATGAAAGGTAGAGGTAGGACCTAATTTGCATATTTACCCTTCGGGGTACCAGAGAGCGGTGCACATTCTTACCCGTAGAAGCAAGCTGTGGCTTCTTTCTTAATTCTTTTTTTTTTTTTTTTTAAGATTTTTATTTATTTATTTGACAGAGAGAGAGATAGCAAGAGTAGGAACACAAGCAAGGGGAGTGGGAGAGGGAGAAGCAGGGAGCCCAATGCGGGGCTCGATCCCAGGACCCCGGGATCATGACCTGAGCCGAAGGCAGGCGCTTCACGACTGAGCCACCCAGATGCCCCTTTTTCTTAACTCTTAAAAACAAAACGAGGGGCACCTGGGTGGCTCAGTCGTGAAGCGTCTGCCTTCGGCTCAGGTCATGGTCCCGG